>NW_016107563.1:2333000-2379200 GCF_001604975.1 Cebus imitator | reverse complement strand
AAAAAAAAAAAAAAAAAGAAAAGAAAAGAAAAGAAAAAAATAAAGGAATCTATCTATTATTAACCCATGTGTAAAAAAAAGAATAGTTTCAATTTGTCATTTAATTGATTCATTAATGAAAACTTGTCAAGCTCCTATAATGGATCAGACAATTTTTTATGTGCTTTGAATGTTAATAAGACATAGTTCTCCTTCTCAAAATGTATAGAGTGGAATATACGCATAGCCGGATAAAAATAGAGGAAGTGCATTGCTTGACACCACTTAAGCAGCTATCTAGTGAACAGGAGTAGTCTTTGTACTTCCATGGCTACAAAATAATGAAAGATACAGTATTCCCTCAAATTAGCATGTAAAAGAGAAATAAAAGATTGTGTATGTCAAAATATCAGTACTAATATGGTGACCTTTATCATCACTGAGAAAAAGTATGCATTAAAACTTTAATTGTCAAAGCAGGCTTTAAACACCAAGAAAAATGACCAGAGATCAAGGAGAGTGTGTTTCCATATATTTCAGAACATAGCCAACCCAGACTCTCCAAGGACACTGAAAGACTGCAGATGAACAAAGAATGTAACAGGTATTTTATGATCCTGACCTGACAGTTTATAAAAATGGTTTCCTGTAAATACTTCTTCTTTTCAAGGGAACTCTCGTCTTGTGAAAATGTTTTTAATCCATTTAACCCTGAATGGTTGCACAAATTAAACCATTTTCTTACTATTAATAATATAAATGCATACCTATTTTGAACTTTCTTTCAAACGCTGTGGTAAGCACTTCACAAATATTGTATCCCTAGGTCTTGTTAAAAGAAACACTTTTGACAAATTAAATTTAGCAGAGTTCATTTGAGGCAAGAACAATTCATAAATCAGGCAGCAGTCAAAATCAGAAGAAGCTCGGAGAGCCCAACCCAGCAGGGTGAGCAGTGAGATTTTATAGGAGAGCCACAGATGCAGAGTCAAGAAATCATCTGATTGGCTACAGCTAGGCATCCACTTTATTTGGGCATGGAGTGATCAGTTGGCTGCCTGTAATTGGCTCAAACATGGCTGCTTGGCTGCTGTGATTGCCTGAAAATAGAGTCTTCGTTGTACTCCTAAGTTAGGTTTGAACCTGTTTACCTGTTAACTTAGGTTGCAGTTTGCTATGTAGGAACTCGAGGTATGGAGACATCCTCAGGCTAATGGCCTCCTGCTTATTTAACAGTCTTACACACACACACACACACACACACACACACACGCACACACATCTTAATATCATTTCCATTTTACGAATAAAAAATAAGGAAGAATGCTTATGTCCCTCACTTTTAAAAAAGTATGTTTGATCAACGGTATGTCTTTAAAATAAGAACATGACATCTCAAATTTAGACCTTAGTCGAACTATTTTTCCTCTTCGTTAATGGTTGCAAGGTAATATGTTCAGTCTTTCTACTGTTTGTTTAGAATTCTTCTATTTGAAGGGTTAATATTATCATGAATTAACTGAATAAACAATTTCACCATTAAGTAGTATATGTGCTTGCTTCAGAGTCAGAATAACCCTACTGGTTCTAGTTATTTGATAGACAGTGAGAAATTAAATACGATTGATTACTTGAATATTGGTAACTTTTAATTGGCTTACTGGTAGTGTGGTTAAACTAATAAATATAAGAGTGTTATGGAAAGGTAATAGTCATGTATTTTTTGCATCATTTTTATACAATGTGACAATATATAATTATATAATGCTTAGAAGTATTCAGATATTTTACATATTGTATGATTGAATTAGAAATGTCTCCATATTTTGCAAGTTGCTAGCTTACAGCTGAGCGTTTGGAGTGCTTAAAAGTCATGAAATAACTGTAATTTTATCCAGGAAGTCTTACAGGCTAGACATTGTTTGACCCTCCAGATCCACACTCAGTCTCTCTTTACCAAGTTTCCACTCCTGGAGTCTGATTCCTCAGAAGTTCTCTTGTCTTCTGGCTTCCTATTTGCCAGAAAACAAGATTCTGCCAGTGAGAGACATCATCAGGAAATCTAAATGTGGAGAAAAGAAATTATTCATTTAATTCCAACTTCCTCTCTACCCCACGCCTCCAGCTGAAATTTAGCTCTGTACCTCCCATGCAGCAGCTTCTCTCTCCAACTACAGCTTCTTCTCCTTAAAATTTCTGGTCTAGGGCATTCCCAGTTGTGGACTCTCAGGTGCTTCATCTTAATTCTTAACCCTACCCATACTTGCATAGTTCCTTCATAAACTGCTTTGAATTAAGTATCTGAGTGTGCCTCCTAGGGTGACCAACCATTCCGGTTTGCATGACACTCAAGATTTTATTTTAGCAAGAAGGTCAGATACCCTTGCCACACGCTAGGGCAGATGGTTACCTTCAGCTTCTTGACAGAGCCTTGTCTGATCTAGATAGCTAAGATAATGAGGATCTGGTAAAAATATAGGCTATATGGTTGAAAGATAGAAGATATTTTATCTGGAAAGAGAGAATGTTAAGTTTTGCTTCCAGACAGTTGGCTTATTTTATAGTAAAGAGCAGAAAATTTAGAGAGGGGTCAGAAGAAATAATGTGTAAGGTGAGGATATATAGTATCTAGCACTGTGGTAGGTGATTTTTATCATATTATATAGATATCCCCATGTCATAAATGTGTTTGAGTAAAGTAGGGTCTGTAAATATTACAGCTTACTAGGCTTAGTGGACAAGAAAATTTGTTGCAGTCATTATATAGTCTTAGTCTAAAAATTAATCTACAATTACCTAAGAATATCTGTCATAATTTTACAAGCATATCTCCAAAATTAATTGAGGATTTAAAAATAAACAATGAATGAAAATGAGTGTCAACTACCTTTATATAATTTACTTAGATATAATTACATAAATAACTTAAAAATAATAGGTAACAAGTGGGATTTTGATATAAATCACAGTTTACTCTCTGCTAAGAAAATCATTAGATTCTGCTGCTGAGATAATTCAACAATTCACTCTCAATATCTCTTCACGGTCCCTGGTCCCCTGCCTCCATCACTCTTCCTGCTGGTACAGTACGCAGAGTACTTATTACTAACTTTTTGTGTCTTTCATTAGTGACTTCCACTACTGGTATAGGAATTCAACTTTTTTTTTTCTCTAATGATTGATTATCCTGTATCCTGGTTAGCTCACTTTCTTTACTATAGCATACTATGCTAAAGGGAACATTCTGTTTCCTTTGACAAGCAAAAAAAAGAACAAGAACTTCAGGATTGTGAAAATGAGGTTACTGTTATGTAGCAACGTGGACACTATTACATTTTTGCTTTCATTGTACAATTTGTATTTTCCACATATCTTCCAATATTACTTTCAATTCATAAAGCAATAGCATCACCAACAATAATAAATCAATAGCTACACCTCTACCATATGCCAAATACTGTGCTAGACCCTGAAGTAGAGAGTTGAATAAGATGTAGTCTCTGACCTTCAAAAGTTGGGAGGCAGATATGTAAATAAAACATTCCAATACTATTAAAGAGTAAAACAACAGGTTTGCACAAAGAACAAAATACTCCAACGATGTGATTAATTCATCTGGATGTGTGGATTGGGCAGGAATAAGTTGAGCTAAGACATTTTGCAGAGGTCATATCTGAGCTTACTCAGTTAAGCCCACTTCCTTCTCAACTGTAAATGACTTGTCCTGATGAAATAGTGATTAATCCACCAATTACACTGTATAAGAGTGTATACAATGAAACTAAGCCTCTTACTCACTCTACATTTTTTATGGTATCTATGCAAGCAAGCAAGTCACAACTTTAAACAACCAAACAAGGATAAGCAAATACAAAACCAAGCACTTAAATGTTCAAGTATTTTATTACCTATCAATCTACAGAAACCAATTTCAGATACCTTGTGAATACCCACTTTTCCTTACTTGGGGAGTTCTTCACCTTCTTTTTATCTAAATAGCTCTAGTAGGACAAGAAGTTGAATCAATTTCACTGTATTTATATTTAAGTTCTCAGACACTGTAGTTTGGGGGATGTAGCCTTCATATATAGAAAGTAAATGTCAAGTTGCAAAAGGAATTTGTAGTTGAAGAGTCAAGGTTCTGATTGTTTTTTCTTCATATACAATTTAGACCTCAATGTACTATGTCTCTTAGCTTCTAGATCATTCTTTTCTTTTTGTAAAGAGTTTTAGTAGATAATAATTACAGCCAAGAGTCTCAAGTGTACCAACCAAGGTTTCAGAGCCATATAATTTAAAGACTAGAAAGAACCTCAGATAACATAAAAATAAATATATTATTTTTCAGCTAAAGAAGCCCAGAGAAGTAAAATGATTTGCCTCAGTTAACACAAGTAGATAGTGGCATGACTTTCAGTAGAACTAATTCCTGTTTCCTTTAAAAGTGGTCCATATCTTAACACAAAAGCTGAGATAGAGACACTGGAGAGCTTATTACAGTACATATTACTGGATCGTATTGCCAGAGGTTGTAAATCATTAGGTCTAATGGAGACCCAGTAATCTGCATTTCTAGCAAGTTTCTGGTTGCTGCTGTTCCCTTGGTAAGAACACATTGGGAAACCTGTTTTACAGCATGCATCTTGAGTCCTTACATAACTATTCTTAAACCCAAGCTTGCGATAAGTTAGTAGAAAGAAGTTCTGACTCTAAAGTCAACATTTCCTTTTTCCTCCTAATAAGACACTTCATCTCTCTGTAGTATACTAAAAGATTTGATTTAGGACCTGAAGATTTTCTCTTGATTAATTACTTATTAATTTAATTTAAAGCCAGTTAATGTATGTGTGCTTCTTAAAATATGAAATAATAAAATATTTTTATTTTATGACATACTTTTTTCATTAATCTAAAGTACCTTCAGTACCATTCATGATTATTGATTTACACATCCTGGATTTACCTATCCAGTGTTTACCCATCTTGTCAAATTAGTCAACAAGGACTGCCAATTATTCTGCCACAAACTTGAAATCCCCTGCTAACCTTTTACCTCTCTGTCTCCGTCTTTCTTTCCCTCCCCATTCATTACCTGAGCCCAGGTGGTCATGTCGGAAGTATATCATTAACCTGCAATGATTATAATTTTACTTTTCTTTGCTCCGCAGATACAAACTGACAAAAACCATTCTTTCAAAGAAATCACAGTGTCTAAATAATTCCAAGGTTTTATGAATATATTAAGCTAACAATTAAATGCATTGGGAAAATATAACTGCCCTATTAAAAGATATTTTTTAACATCACTAGACTATTTTTGCTTTTCTAAAATTATAATTTTTTAATAGATCAGCTATACACATTTAATTTGCATGCTTACTGCTTTCTATTAAAGCAATTATGTATGTTTTCTGGAAATAACTCTAATTCTTTATAGACAGAATTTAACTAGGGATTTTGACAGAGATATTGTCAATCAGCTACCTGTTCTTATCACTTTGGATAGTCATGAAGACTGTCATAGAAAATGAAGGTTTATAATGAGACACTATAGTTCCCTACCATGGGGACAAGGAATGGCATTATGTTCCCTTTAATCTCTCCTTTCTTTTTTTTTTGTAAAAATAGTACAAAAAGAAAGTCCATATAAAAACACTTTTTAGGGAAAGCAGGGAGCCATTATGAAAGCTATTTTTTTTCTTGAACATTTAATTCATACGCATATGTAGAGGGCATATTTGGGTAGAGATTATTTCCAAATGAGATTCTTTTGGAGAAGGATAGGGGGTTGTATCTTTTGAAGAATTTTATGAGCCTTAATTCTTCAGAGAGTCTTAAAGCTTCTGTGTGATTCTAAACAGTTAAATAAACCTGTGGTAATCCAAAGAGAGAAAATAAAGACTCGTGTTAGTCTCCTTAATCTGAATTAGTTGAGATGTCTTCAGCAGGATTAGCTACATAATTGTATGGGGAGGGTGTCCAGTACTAAGTATGGCTTGGCTTCATGTTAAAAACTCTTAACAATTTCAAGATGGCAACTGTAGAGCATTCAACCAAATGTAGAGCTCTTCTGAGAACAGAGCCCTGTGTGCCTACACAGGCCGCAGGCTCATGAAGCTGACTCTCTTTCTAATTTCTCCACAAATCTATTGGTGTGTTTTAAATTTTTCATAGTTTTTTTTTCTTTTAATGTTGTCTTAAATTTGTCCTTTGTTATTCTTCCTTTTAGTTGTAGTTTTAATGGGGCCTATGTTGGCCCTGTCAAAGAACATTATTGCCCAGGTTCCCTATCACCTAGATGTGATCATATTACTAAGTTCAGGCTGAGGGGATGTAAACAATACTGATGTGTGTGACTTCCAGGGCTCCTCCTTAAACTGACTCTACCTTCACATTTCCTTCCAGGATGCAAAGCTCAATTAATCTGCAGAGAAAGAGTCTGTGAATTCAGAGCAGAAACTATGAAGTAAAAAAGAGTTGGCATGTATTTGTACCTTTTGGTAAATGAAACCTGTTAAATGATATGAGTGAGAAATATCCTACTAAAAAAATTCTCGGGGTACAGAGAAGGCAGGAGAACCCCAGGTGCAGCTTGTTGAGCTCTGAGGTGAAGAGATGCCAACTAAAACATTACTGTTTTGTATATAAATTCATATGCCCTCCAGTTTGTCATTTTCCAAATTTTTCAAGCTTACCTTTTATTAGATGTCCTCATCTTTCTAGGTTTATCAGTAATACACATTGCTTTATGAAATGGTAACTGTGTTACAACACCTAGGAGACTTCTAATAAATAAGATTTGAAATTGATTTAAGGTAAAGTTTAAAGCACAAAGCCATAAAAATAGCACTTACTTTTATTTTCTAACATTCAGTTTATCACAGCTTTACTGATTAATGTTCCTTGAA
Source organism: Cebus imitator (assembly GCF_001604975.1). Lineage (NCBI taxonomy): Eukaryota > Metazoa > Chordata > Mammalia > Primates > Cebidae > Cebus > Cebus imitator. The sequence goes on along the minus strand of NW_016107563.1, from coordinate 2,372,313 downwards.
ATAAGCTGTATCAATTTACAGATATTATTAAAAATGCACAGAAAATAAATGAATACTAATGTCCAAGCATGTAAATTAAATAACTCAAATTGCAGCCTTGGCAATACCACCATCTTATGGCAATATTTTAAGGTTTTTAAAAATTTGATATTAATACATAGCAAAGTGTTTTTGAAGTATACAATTATAATATATAACTACAAAGTTGTTATAACTATACAAAATATTATATTAAAATATATACATTTATCATATATGCACATATATGATAGATGCATGTGTACATATTCATAGACAGTCATGCAAACATTGTTTAACAACTAGGATATGTGTACTTACACAAATCTAAATGGTATAGCCTACTACACACCTAAGCTGTATGAAGTAGCCTGTTGCTACTAGATTACAAACTCATATGGCATGTTACTGTACTGAATACTGTAGGCAACTGTAACGCAATGGTAAGTATTTGTATAGATAAACCTAGAAAAGGTACAGTAAAAATACTACATAACAGGCAAAAGTGGCATACCTATGTAGGACACTTATCATGAATGGAGCTTGTAGGACTGAGAATTACTCTGGGTGAGTGAGCCAGTGAGTAGAGGATGAATATGAAAAACATTTCTGTATACTACTGTAGACTTTAGAAACACTGAACATGAAGGTCACACTAAATTTAATAAAAATATTTTTTTCTTCAGTAATAAATTGACCAACTTGATGTAAGCTTTACTTTATAAACTTTTCCTTTTTTAATTTTTTGACTCCTACTTTTTGATAACTTTTGTAACATAACTTATGTTAAAACACAAAGACATTGTACAGCTGTATGAAAATATTTTATTTCTTTATATTCTTATTCTATAAGCCTTTTTCTATTTTTGAAATAATTTTTAACTTTTTAAACTTTTTTGTTAAAAACTAAGACACAAACATACACCTTAGCTAGGCCTACAGGAGGTCAAGATCATTAAGACTTCACTAGGTAATAGAAATGTTCCAGCTCAACTATGATCTTATGGTACCACTGTTGTACATGCAGCCTGTTGTTGAGTGAAATGTTGTTATAGGGCACATGGCTGTTTATAGCTCCACAAACATCTTTTTCTAAGACTTCATTGTATTATGTTACTTTTCCAATATGCTAATTCATTGACTTTATTTCTGCTGCACTTTCAAGTCTTTTGTTTATTTCTAATACCACTGAGCACTTGAATTTGTCATGTATTTTTATACTTCCTATCAGTTTATTTTCCATCTCATGTGATTATCTTCTATATTCATTTTTCTTCTTTCATAATTATTTAAATGAAGTGTGCTTATCATCTAAATGTTCTCCTCTCTCTTAGGGTAAAGCATCTACGAAAGCATTTTCTCCATGGATCTACAGGTGTATTGTGAAATTTTCATAGATTCTTCTTTTGATGTTGTCTTAAATTCACCCTTTGTCATTCTTCCTTTTGGTTTCAGTGGGGCCCATGATGACTGAGTCAAAGAACATTATTGTCCAGGTTCCATATCACTTAGATAAGATCATATTACTAAGCGCAGACTGAGGGGATATAAACAAAATTGACGTGTGTGACTTTCAGTGCCTCTCCTTAAGAACAGGATGTTTTCTCTGAATTCACCTTTCCCTGCATAGTAAGTTGGAAAATGTCAACAACTGAATTGATCATCCTGCTTCTCGAGATGAAAATCAAGTATAGATAATGATAGAGACATTTTTGCTATGTTAGATCCTTGGATGACCTCAAAAAGTATCTACTTATCCCTAACCATCCTGGAATGTTACCTTAAGGAAGTAAAATTTCTAGTTGTTTGAGAAGCTATATTTTTAAGTATTTTTATTATAGTAGTTTCTAGATCAAGGTTTATCAACCTTAATACAATTGACATTTGGGGCTAAAATATTTTTTTGTACTAAAATCTGTCCTGTGTATGTTTGGGTGTTTAGGAATATCCATAGCCACTACTACTAGACGCCTACAGCTTTCTTCTGGCTGTGACACACAGAATGTCTCCAGACTTTGGCAAATGTCCCCTATGGAACAAATTTGATTCAGCTTGAGAACCACTAGTCTATAGACCAACAAATGTAGACATTGTTCCCTGTAATAAAGTTGCCTTAATAAAACTTATAAAATATTGCATTCACTTAGTTGGTGAGAAGTGGCGAAGAGGCACGGAAGGCTGGAAGGTGATGATAATTCTTCTGCTGCAGCATTCAGTAAAACTGTTAACTATGGTAAATACTTGGCAGAACATATTCCTGGGGACATTAAAGCTGCTAGAGAAGTGCTTAGAAAGGCAGAATAGCAGTATATGTTGATTGCTACATGCTGTTTTTAATAAAATATTATAACAAAAAATTAGTACAGCTAGGATAATCTGAATAGTTGAAATTAGAAATAGAGGTGACAGAACGTTTTAAGGGAGATAACCTAAAACTGGTTAATTAACTAGAAAAGTGAGATGTCTCAGGGTTGAAAAAACACTGCCTCAATACTTCAAACAATGGGAGAAAGAGTGTCACTCATGGCTTTTTAAAGTTACCTCCTATTTGTACTTTTCAGCCAAAAGTATGAAAGAGCCACACGCAAAGATTAGATTATAAATATTGCCTTCATACCACTACCAACTTTTTCTTATGTTCACATTAGTCATCCTTACAATAAAGAAACGTGGGTCCAGGCCCTGCTCATGCCTGTAATCCCAGCACTTTGGGAGGCGGAGGCGGGTGGATAATCTGAGGTTAGCAGTTCAAGACAAGCCTGGCCAATAGAGTGAAACCCTGTCTTTACTAAAAATACAAAAATTAGCCAGGCATGGTGGCAGGTGCCTATAGTCCCAGCTACTTATGAGGCTGAGACAGGGAATCACCTGAACTTGAGAGGCGGAGGTTGCAGTGAGCCGAAATCACTGCACTCCAGCCTGAGTGACAGAGAGAGACTCCGTCTCAAAAAAAAAAAAAAAAAAAAAAAAAAAAAAAAGGCCCAGCAAAGAAGCCAATTATTTAAAAACAAGAATCACAGGTTTAAGAAGTGTAACTAAAAGAGATTTAGAGATTTTTGGTGAAGTTCTTCCAAATGAAATTAAATAGACCAGAAACCTTAATTCTTGAGAAAGCTGAAAAACCACTAGCCCACCTTAAAAGGCTTTTAATTGTGTGATACAAAAAGACATTCTTGATTTATTAAACCAGAGCCAGCTGCCGGGCATGGTGGCTCACACCTGTAATCCTAGCACTTTGGGAGACCAAGGCAGGAATATCATTTGAGGCCAGGAGTTCAAAACCAGCCTGGTCAACATGGTGAGACACCATCTCTACTAAAAATACAAAAATTAGCCAGATGTGGTGGCGTACACCTGTAATCCCAGCTACTTGGAAGACTGAGCCGTAAGAATCTCTTGAGCCCCGGAGGTAGATGCTGCAGTGAGCCAAGATCGTGCCACCTCACCCCAGCCTGAGTGACAGAGAGGGATTCTGTCTTGGGAAAAAAAAACAAAACTATACCAGCAAAAAGAGGCAGTGGCCTGATACAGCCTGATGAAACATACCATCTGCTTTAGAATATGCCACGGAAGTTAAGGAAACAAAGAAAATTTCCCAATTAGTCAAGCTACAGGCTAGAAAAGGACAATGGATAAATCCCTCCCAAAGACCAGAACCAGTCTAACACAGGAAATCCTGCTGCTGCCAGGTCAGGGAGTTCTTGAAATTCTGATCCAGAGTGATTCATTTCATAATTGTAATGAACCAGTGGCTCTTTCTAGGTGAGTATTTTTATTGTAGTTATTCTGTTTCTTTTTCACCATTGTATATTGGCTCTGTATGGGGTGAGGGGCTGGGAGGTATGAGAAAAATGACTGCATTTCTTATTTGATCACTGTTGGGCCCCCACTAGATCACACAGAAAGAATTGTGTATAATTCAGAGATACCCAATTACCCAATTTTGAGTAAGGTGCAGTAACCAGACAAGACATTTGTATCTCTTGGAGAAGGGATGTTTTCTTTTTGTAAAACAAAACAAAACACAAAACGATGAATACTTGTACATGGATACTTGGGAGGCCAGCATGGCAGCCTGTCAGAAACCATTAATTCTCCCCAGTGTTTTCTTCCCTAATTTCCTTTCAGCAGTAGAATTTATTGATTTTTAGCTGTTCAAAAGGTATGCAGCTAGAGAGAATACATCCCCAATCTTCCCTTGCAAAATAGGCCTTATCTCACAACTAATGCTAATAGAATAAGTGAAAACCAATTCTAAACTTTTTGAATCATGTATTTAAAAGAAGCCTAATTGCCTTTCAAGAACGTCCCCCTTCAGGCTGGCAATCAAATAGCAAAAACTTGAACAATGGCCTCTACCATAGATTGACTGAACCCCCTTATTGGAGGTAACATATCTGTTTTGCCAGTTTGGTTTCCTAGATGACATCATAAAGGAAAGCCCATGTATTTGCCCTGGATTCTCATGTGAGAGAGTGTATGTTTTAATCTTGTTTCAACTACTGAAGTTTTGGTCCCATTAATCCTGTACCCTAACAAATAAATCTTTCCTGGGATTAATATGATGTTGTTAACATTCTGTTTAAAATATGTTGAAGTTTCAGATGTATTAAGATTTCTATTTGAAGCTCAATTATTCAGGATATTCACAATTGATCTAGAGTTATGGGACATAAGATATTATAGCTGGGAAAGGTTAATTTGTATTTTTACTCTTAATTTTTAGTCTTGTTAATAGCATTGTCCTGAACTACCTCTTTGTCTACAGAATAAAGCAAAATATTTTCAAATAAGTGTTTTTGTTTTTGCTACATTTCTTAACATTTTTTCTTCAGTTTTCTAGTAGAGAATTTTTAATCTCTATTTTTCCATTATTAAACTAGCTATGTATACATATATTATCTATCTCAAACACCAAGTTTTTGAACGCACCAGTGATATTATCTATTTACTAAATAATATCTGCCTTAAAACTAAAACAATTACTTATTTACAACTTGAGTTTACTTGTAGCTGTTTTTCTAACAGGCATTTGTGTGTATTCTTGTGCATTCATATGCATACAGATATAATTCGTACCTTGAGTTTCTTTTCTTTTTAAGTTTCCTTGGTTTTAATAAGTATCTTTCATTTCTCTTTCTTTCTATTTAGTACAACATTTTCTCTTAGCAGAACTTTAATGGTACCTGTGAGTTCCTATATGTAATTATTTTTCTCAGTGTATTTGGGCACTTTTATTGTTTGTCAATATTCATTCCACCCTTTCCCAACAACTTGTTTTGTCTTTTGGGTTTCAAATAGTGAAACAATTGCAAAGTTAGACTAAAATAAAAAAGATTCAGCTTCTTCAGCTCACTTTCTTTAATAGGCAGCTTAACAATATAACCTCCCTACAAAGCACAATGGTGAAGTTCAAATGTGAAATTGAAGGCAAGACCAAACTAAAATGAATTGCTGTGCTGATGTTAAGAGTTCCTGATGACCCACTGCTTGTCCATTACATAGGTCTTGATCTAGGGGTAGATTTTAACAAAAGTCACATTGAGATGTAAAAGCACTAAGCTGAATTAAAGGCCTCAAGAAAACAGAAGGAAGTAACACTATGTTAACTACATGTTGCTGAGGGCCTCTACTCCAGGAAGGATTTTACCTTCCAAAAGCTCTAGACTGGCACCACCTCCAGTGCTGACATGGCTGACTTTATCTTCAGTGTTCCATTTGGCACAGCAAGTAGCAGTGTCTCCACCCCCTATAATAGTGACGCAGCCCTTGGAAGTGGCTTTCACAACTTCATCCATAAGGGCTTTGGTTCCCTTAGCAAAGGCATCCCATTCAAATACTCCTAAAGGCCCATTCCAGACAATTAGCTTTGCTTGAGCCACAATTCGAGCATGATTCTTGTTGCTCTCAGGACCACAGTCCAAACCCATCCAGCCAGGAGGTATGCCAGATGCTACAGTGGCTTGTCCTACCTGAGCATTCTCATCAAACTTGTCAGCAGTAACAAAGTCAACAGGAAAAGTAATCTTTACACCATTCTTTTGTGCTTTGGTCATGATATCTTTGACAATCTTGGCTCCCTCTTCATCAAACAGGGAAGCACCAATCTCCATGTTGTTGAGTACCTTAAGGAAGGTGTAAGCCATTCCACCACCAATAATCATCTCATTGACTTTGTCCAGCATATTTTTGATGAGTTGGATCTTGTCTGCCACTTTGGCTCCACCAAGTATAGCCAGAAAGGGCCTCACTGGGTTTTCCAAGGCTTTAGCAAAGTAATCCAGCTCCTTCTTCATCAGGAATCCAGATGCTTTTTGGGGCAGATTCACTCCCACCATGGAACTATGAGCCCGGTGCGCAGTGCCAAAAGCGTCATTAACATAGATGTCTCCTAGCTTGGAAAGTGATGCTCGGAAGGCTTCTATTTTATCTGGCTCAGCTTTAATCTTCTTTCCAGAAGGATCCTGGCCCTTCCCTTCCTCCTCCACATGAAAGCGCAGGTTCTCCAGCAGGATGACTGAACCAGGAGCTGGGCTGGCACAGGCTGTCTCCACTTCTGTGCCTACACAGTCCTTCAAGAACAGAACATCCTTGCCCAGCAAGGATTTGAGCTCAGCAGCAACAGGCGCTAAAGAATATTTGTCAGGCATGGGAACACCATCAGGCCGACCTAGATGACTCATAAGAACTACTGCCTTGGCTCCGTTGTCCAGGCAGTACTTGATGCTTGGGATGGAAGCCTTGATTCTCTGGTTATTTGTAATCTGGTTCTTCTTCATGGGAACATTGAAGTCTACTCTCATGATGACTCGCTTCCCTCTAACATCCAGCTTGTCTAAGGTCAACTTCTTAGAAAGAGACATCTTGACAATATAAAGACATAGGCTGACACCTGGATCTTAATGCTGAAGAACCAACTTGCTGTTGGGAGGCTGGGTCGGTGGTGATTTCTAACGCCTTCCCTTTGCCCCGCCCCTTTCTTCTCGACACCGTCCGCAGCACAAGAGCCACTGTTAGAGCGGAAAGGAAATCTAGCTTTGTGATTGGTTCATGGTACTGTCAATCTGGCTTTGAAGTATGTTGCTAGGTGCAGATTCCAACTGCCTGGGCAGAGGGCCATGTAGTGGAGTAGAGTGAGGTACCTGGTTTCAGGCAAGACTTGGGGAGGTGAAGAAATCCCTGAATAAGAATGGTTCTAAAACTACAAGAATGGTCTTGAGGTCTGCGCCTCCTGCTGAGTTTTTCTGCCTCTCACAGCTGGGTTAACGGTTGCTCTTATTATTAAAAACAAAACAAAAACAACTTCCCCACCCCTGCCAATCTACATATACCTCATTCATGTCAAATCTTAACCAGGTGGATATGTAAAAACCTCTGCAGTGCCAGATAAAATGAATATTCGAAATAATGGTTTTTATATGAAACCTTGCTTATTCAAGTTAGCATGGTATGGTTTTGCTTTTTCCTTGTCTTGATAAATATTTCTGTGGAGGATGTGGCTTGTTTCTAGCCTTCATCTTTAGATATATTCTAGGATGGGGTGGGAATGCTGTCATATTTTCAGTACTTTGCCTCTTCATTCTCAGACTATCATGAAATAATGCTTGGTCACTTCTGCAGGAGAATCCCATAAGGTCATAGCAAAGAGAGTATCAGTAACAGGTGCTGAAAGTAATGGTGACATTTATTTCAGACTACAAGGTTATGATGAGACTCTTTATTTTTTTTCTCCTCTCTGTTTGCTTTGCTCCTTGTACAACTTAGAAATTGAGTTGAAGAAAAACTGCATGGTTTTCACAAGGATCAAAACACCTATTTGAATTGAAAATGAGTGAGATATTCTATTTTTGGAGAAAGCAAATGTATGTGGCTAGTTGGTTAAGAAACGAAAACTGGTTTGGTGATTCTCTTCACTCAACTCTTTCCATAAGTTGAATGAACTAAATTGATAAAATGAAGGCTTTGACAGAAATATATTTGAGATATCACCCATTAAGATGGCTAAAATAAAAAATAAAAACAAGTGTTGAGAAAGACATGGACAAATTGGAATTCTCATTTATTGTTGACAGGAATATCAAATGGTGCAGCCACTTTAGAAAACAATTTATCAGCTCCTCAATGTTAGACATTTAGTTAACAGCATTTAAAAGCAACCTTAAACGGTGTTAAAAATACATAGTAACAGAAACGCTCATATATTGTTTTATAAGACACATTACTTCTGTGTTACTTCAAGCACAAAATTATATAGCTATTGTGTAATTCCACTTGTACGACATTTGAAAAAAGGCAAAACTATAGGGATGGAAAACATATCAGAGTTTGCTGCATGTTAGAAGAGAGGATGATGAGCTATAATGGGGATATACAGAAGGATTTTTAGTGTGGTAAACTTTTCTATGAGGTACTGGAGTGATGGTTACAAGATTCTATGCACTTGTCAAAATTCATAGAATTGTACATTGTAGAGAGTGAACTTCAATAAATACAAATAAAAAATATAATCTATGGTGTTGGGGAATCTTATTATGTAATGTAGCCGCTGACAAATAAACCTAATTGCATTACAATATATAGGAAATTTTGCCGCAGGTGATGTGGAAAATAAAAGAGATGACTTAAGTAACTTTGCAAAAGAGGTTTTCAGTTTGCAATACTAAAGACAAAAATAACTGTTCATAAATATAATACTCTAGTTGGTAAGTTTGAATATCACAAGCATATAAGTGAATAATTCTTAAACTACTTTATGTGTGTTAAAAGAGATGAGCAAATAATGGAAGATAATGAAAAGTTTCTCACTAACAGGAAAATAAGTTACAAATAAGCAAGAGCAGAATGAACTCTGTGGTACTGGATTAAAAGTCTGAGCTATCAGTGTGAACTCACATTAAGTTCAATATACAGATAGGTTGATATGGAAATAATTACAGATATGTGTATATATGTGTGTCAATTTTCTATTGCTACTGTAGCAACTTGTCACAAATTTAACTACTTGAAATAACACAAGTTTGTGTTCAAAAACAATTCTGTAGGTCAGAAATTCAGGGTAGCTCAGCTGGTTTCTTGCTCTGTATTTTATAAAGTTTTGTTGGCTGGGTTGTCATTACAAGGCTCTAGGAAGAATTCACTTCTGAGCTCATTTAGGCTTTTGGTAGGATTCGGATCTTTGGAATTATAGGACTGAGCTACCTGCTTTTTGCTGGCTGTTAATAACCCCCTAAAGTTCCTCTCAGGTTTGTAGGTTCCTATGTCAGAACCCATAATGATGCACTGAAATCTCTTACAATTGGAATCTCTCTGATTTTCATTTCTACTCCATCTATTTTCCACTTTCAGCCAGAAAAAATTCTCTGCTGTTAAGGACTCATTTGATTAAGCTGGGTCAAACTAGGTAATACAGGATAAGCTCCCTAATTAAATACTGTGATATAATTAATCTGCACAGTCTCTTCTGTCATGTAGCATCAGTATTTACAAGTTCTGGGGAATAGGACATGAACATCTTTGGTGAGCCATTATTCTGCCTATTCAATTGTGGTTTACATACATACAAATATATTCAAGCTCTGTTCATAAGAGGGGAGAGAAGCAGTGATTTATAAATAAATAAGTGGGGGGAAAAAGACAAAACTTCCCTATAGAGGAAATCCAAATAATGTGTGTAAATACATTCCTCCACTAAAGGTGATTAATGCATGATTTGAATGTAGTGACAAATAGATTCTGAATATTCAAAGTATCATTCACCATGATTTACAAATATTAGATTTGAAAGACCTAAAAGGAAAACATACTCTTCTATTTTGGCACCTTTCTGCAAAGAAGAGTTGCAGTGTGCTCTGCACTGAGCTAAACCACAAGTGCATTTTGTCACCACTTCCCCACTCTTGGTCCTCATGTAACAGCATCAAGCTCTGAGGACCTTGTCTTTCAGAATTAAAATCCTGATACCAATTATCACCCCCCATATAGGTTGAAATGTCTTCTTAACCAAATCAAGTTTTCATCTACGTTCACAGTATCAGTGTCTCTACACCCTGCTGTTTTCGGACAGGTTTTCCAGGTTTTGTTTATGCAAATGTCCTCTGTTTCTCTTCAGGCCTTTTAAGGACTGCTTACCTAGCTGCTAGTATTTGCTCAGGGTGGTGACTGATTAAAGTATATGGTGGAAAGATTTCATTATAGGTTATCAATTTTCTTTGAAAATGGAAACATGCTATGGATATAATCTATTATTATTTCTATTAGGAAGCCTTCAAAATATTTGGAGCAATTTAGCTTCAATTCATCTTTCTGTTGACAATGAATGCAAAATATGCAAATATATATTCCATATGTTATACAGAGTTATGGGTGCTGAAATGACCAATAATATATAGTTATGTATATACTTATGTATCTAGTTCTGTCATTTTAGTCACTAATTTTTATGATTTTAAAATAAACCAATCCTTCTTTTAACAATTTTTAAATAATTTTTAAATTGCTTATGAGTTTGTAAATGTCCCTATTGATAATAGCAGTAAACTACAATTTATGCATTTAAAAATATTTCCATGAGTTTTTTGGATAATTGTAAAAGGTAGGCTAAGGTCTGTACGGTGCTGTTTCCCACTTGCAATGGCAAAAACTGCTATTCTTGCACCAACCTAATATACAACGTTTTGCACAGTGCAGAATCAGTTTTAAAACAACAGAATAATTCACACAATAACATTATGTATGAATTAGCCAATGCATTTGTTTTAAAGTATACTTTTTTTGCATTTGTCCCTCCACCTACTTATCCATTCTTCTAACACAGTTTTGTTGCATAAATTTTAAGTGAATTTTACTCTCTTTATATTTTGCTTTTATAATCTAATTTTTAGAAGATAAAAGAACACATGGAAATGTGTTCAAAATTAAAAGAACACATGAAAATATGTTCAACATTAAATAGGTAAGCTACTCAATCACAAATGGGCAATTTTAAAGGACTTTTCGTATTGAATTCCTTTATCTCTGTTATTGAGTTTGTCCTGAAGAGTGAAGGCTAAGGTAAGAATTTTAATGTTATTATAATAGAGTTAGTGAGACATAAGTTCTATAAATATTATGTTATATGATAATACAAATCATTACCAGTTCAAACCAATCCTAGTGGAGGACTGATGTCTTGCTAAGATTAGGTTTTATTTTCCTTAAGGATTCCAAATTAGATCAGTAGATGCAGTCATCCTAAACAAGAGAATTGTGTTCTAAAAGTTATAATTTAAAAAGGTGTTTCAAGAAGGAACATTTTAATTGAAATTTTAATAAAAGAGATTAGCAGCTAGAGAGTTTAATTCACAGTAAGTTACTTTAGAGTTATTTTTAACTAATTAATAACCTGAGATTATTTTTCTAAAGACATTCTAAAAACTTTTTTTCAATTTAGTTTTAAGTACATTTTATTATTCTAAAACTAAAACAATTGTAAGCATCAGCTTGTCTTCTAATACGGAAACTCAGGAGATTCACATTGCTATATAATTTTTCTATTACCTCCAAGCTCAAAAATTTCAGTAGAAAATAGAAATATGGGATACCTCCTGAAAAATGGTGCATTGAATTTTAATAAAATTTATCTTTTTATTTGGCTATTATTTAATCATAGTTATGATGTATCTAATTGTGGCTTGCATTATACAAAACATATTTATAATTTAAACAATTATATTAGTTGGTTAACTTTTGATACAGTCAAAATATTTGCCTAGTACTATCTCTTGACGTTTCATCTATTATAACATGTTGAAGATAACACTGCAATCGAGAAAGGGTATGGGTGGGAAAGGAGACAGCTGTAGTTTGCATAAGCTCTAAGCTAAAATAAAGACAAATCATGAAAATGTGTCTTTGTATCTCCAACATTGACTGATGAATTCAGACAGTTATTGTATTAATTCACTACAGGGGACAAGACTAACCGACTGGCAAACTAGCTTAATGGAAATATACGGAAGAATATATATGTTTCAAAAATATGACCAGATATCACTAACAGTATTTCTGTATAAGATGAAGACCTGTGAAATAGATTCTAGTTCTCAGTCTCTTATCTAGTTTTGGAGATTCCAATGTGAGACAGGGAATTACATGGAGCTCCTTTTAGCAACCACCAAAACCAATGGGAGGCCCATTGGAGCCTAAGTTTTTTGAGTTATTGCATTTCCTGGGAGACAGAAAGTAGCCTTCAGTGGAAGTCCAAAAACCAAGAAGAGAGATTGAGTTGCTATAGAGGATTTTTGTTGCACAGTTTCTGCCTCCATTGTATACAGTAGAAATTACGCCTATCCATGAGTGTGATCCGGATGGACTAAATTGGAGCAGCAGTTGGAAAGCGTATGTATGTCTTGTGAACTTTGATGGACTAAGTGCTGGGCAGTCTTGAAATTTCAATGTTATAATTCAGTAAAACAAATTGTCAAGAAAAAAGGAAAAAAGAGAAATGTGAAAAGACAAATAAAAGAGAGGAACGAGAAAGAAACTAAAAAAGTGAAAAGACAAAGTAAAAGAGAGAAAAGAGAAAGAAACTTTGATAAAAAGGATGAAACCAGTGCTTTGGGGACCAGTTCGAAATGTCTCTTTTATTGTTGCAGTTGTAGAGTTCTACTGAGGCAATACTGGAGCCAGGCTGGGTGAAGCCCCAAGAACAATAATTATGCTTAGGTCTGGCAGTCTGTAGCTCTCAGCTGATAATCTAGGAAAGAAGCTATTGAAGTAGATGTACCATAGTAATTCCTATAGGACAGACAATACCTACACTGGAAATGGTAATAGGGAGCAGAAAATCATGCACTATATAGTAAGAGCCTCTTTCAGTGTATATTTTCCTCCAATTTTGACATACACACATAAATGAAGTTAGTACTTGAGGCTTGGCTCACTCTGCAGATTAGTAATAAAGACAACAAAGGTATTTATAAGGAGAAAAATTAGACATGTCTGAGGAGCTTCAGCATTATGAGTGAAAGCTAATAGAGGGCAGAATATACCTAAGGAAGCCAAATCAATAGGAGCTTAACACAAGATTTAAATAAATGAAAAAAAGCGTTAGAGAAATAATTACAATGGAATTGTGAAGACAATGAAGCCATTATAAAGCACAACCACTTCAACATGTTGGATACAAAAAAATGTTGAAATATATAACTCAAGGGGATAGATTACATGGTAAAATAAAAGCAGTAAAATAATGAATTAATGAGAGACAAATTGTGGAGGAATTCTTGCATAACACACCAGAAAAGGACCAAGAGGAGGTGAGTGAGAAGAAAGTTAAGGTGTGAGGAATTCAAAATTTGTACCAATATTAATATCTGTCACAGAGAAGCCATAAAAGGAGAAAAAATATAAAATGAAGATGATAAGCTTTTAACAAATAATATCCTATAATAGGAAAAAAACATATCTCAGGTTCAAAGTGTTCATAACATGATAGGCAGAAAAGCCAATATTTGAAACAAATTCACACGATAGAAACACTGCAATAAATTTTAGGAACATTAACAGCATATAAAAACATATATTTTTCTTAAGTTTCCAAGACAGAAAAGCAGATCACTGAAAGGGAAAACATTCAGATCTCACAACAGGGGACTATAGTCAGTAACTTAATTGTACATTTTAGATTAACCGTTATAGAAGAGTGTAATTGTATTGTTTGTAACACAAAGGGTAAATGCTTGAGGGGATGGATACTCTATTCTCCATGATGTGATTATTTCATGTTGCATGCCTATATCAAAACATCTCATATAACCCATAAATATACACATTTACTACGTACTCACAAAAATAAAAAAATAAAAAAATTAAATAAAATACAAAAATTTCCACAATTACTAAAAACAATTTTTGATTTAAACTTTTATAGCTAGCTAATGTATAAATGGGAGAGTTATTACAGGTATTTCTAATCATAAAGAATATCAGAAATTTTGTCTCACTGAGGCTTCTTAATAAAATAAAAGACCAATTCTGGGTAATTTTTTTCCAATAGGAAGAAATTTAAGTGCAGAGCAAATCAATAAGTTGGAGAAACAAAGTATGACTATAAATTCTAGTAAAATTAATTGCCCAAATAAGTAATCATCACAGTTTTTAGAGTATTTATTGTTGTTTAAATCATAATTTGATTTTTATAATATTGTCTTATAGTTTTGCCAATATATAAAAATACTGTTTACATTGATAGGTTGATCTTAAATCTGTCTTCCTTGCTGAGATTTCTTATGAGTTTAAGTAAAATCTGGAGGGAAAGAATATATAAATAAGTAATCCCTTAATGTCAAAATAATTAGATTCCTCTTTCCTTCTTATCTTTATACTAATTATCATATATCTTAATTTAAATTGTTTTGGACAAGGAATCAGTCATATTTTGATCCCTTGGAATGATATTAGGCCTTGATATGGTTTGGCTGTGTCCACACCAAATCTCAACTTGAATTGTATATCCCGGAATTCTCACATGTTATGGAAGAGAAGCAGAGAGAGGTAATTGAATCATGGGGGCTGATCTTTTCTGAGCTATTCTTGTGAGAGTGAATAACTCTCAAGAGAGCTGATGTGTTTATCAGAGGTTTCCACTTTTGCTTCTTTATTTTCTCTTTCTGCCATCATGTAAGAAGTGCCTTTCACTTCTTGTCATGCTTCTGAGGCCTCCTCAGCCACGTGGAACTGTAAGTCCAATTAAACCTCTTTTTTTTTCACAGCTTTGGGTATGTTCTTATCAGCAGTGTGAAAATGGTCTAATGCAGTAAATTGGTACCAGAAGTGGGGCATTGCTGAAAAGATACCTGAAAATGTGGAAGTGACTTTGGAACTGGATAACAGGGAAAGGTTAGAACAGTTTGAAGGGTCAGAATAAGACAAGAAAATGTGGAAAAGTTTGGAACTTCCTACAAACTTGTTGAATGGCTTTGACCAAATTGCTGATAGCAATATGGACAATAAGGTCCAGTCTGAGATGGTCTCAGATAGAGAGAAGGAACTTGTTGGGAACTGGAGTAAAGGTGACTCTTGCTATGTTTTAGCAAAGAAACTGGCAGCATTTTGTCCCTGCAGTAGAGATTTGTGGAACTTTCAGCTTGAGAGAGATGATTTAGGATAGCCAGCAGAAGAAATTTCTAAGCAGCAAAGCATTCAAGATGTACTTGTGTACAGTTAAAGACATTCAGTTTTAAAAGGGAAAACAGGGCATAAAAGTTCAGAAAATTTGCAGGCTGACAATGCAATAGAAAAGAAAAAACAAAAAACATTATCTGGGAACAAATTCAAGTTGACTGCAAAAATTTGCATAAGTAGAAAGGAGACTAATGTCATCCCCAAGACCATGGGGAAAATGTTGACAGGCCATGTCAGAGACCTTCATGGCAGCCCCTCCTAGAGGCCCAGGAGGAAAACGTGGTTTCATGGTCTGGGCCCAGGGTCCCCGTGCTATGTGCAGCTAGGGACTTGGTGCCCTGTATCCAAACCGCTCCAGTTGTGGCTGAAAGGGGCCAATGTACAGCTCGGACTGTGGTTTCAGAAGGTGGAAGCACCAAGCTTTGGCAGCTTCCATGTGGTGTTGAGCCTGCAGGTGCACAAAAGTGAAGAATTGAGGTTTGGGAAGCTCCACCTAGCTTTCAGAAGATGTATGAAAACACCTGAATGTCCAGGTCAAAGTTACCTGTAGGAGTGGGGCCCTCATGGAGAACCTCTACTAGGGCAGTGTGGAAGGGAAATGTGGGGTTGGATCCCCCCCACAGAATCCTCAGTAGGGTACTGTCTAGTGGAGCTGTGAGAAGAGGGCCACCATACTCCAGATCCCAGAATGGTAGATCCATCAACAGCTTGAACCATGCCTGGAAAAGCCACAGACACTCAATGCCAGCCTGTGAAAGCAGCCAGGAGGGTGGCTGTATCCTGCAAAGCCACAGGGCAGAGCTGCCCAAGACCATGGGAACCTACCTCTTGGATCAGCGTAACCAGGATGTAAGACCTGAAGTAAATGGAGGTCATTTTGGAGCTTTAAAGTTTGAATGCACCGCTGGATTTTGGACTTGAATGGGCCCTGTAACTCCTTTGTTTTGACCAATTTCTCCCATTTGGAACAGCTGTATTTACCCAATACCTGTACGCACATTGTATCTAGGAAATAACTAGCTTGCTTTTGATTTTACAGGCTCATAGGCAGAAGGGACTTGCCTTGTCTCGGATGAGACTTTGGACTGTAGACTTTTGGGTTAATGCTAAAATCAGTTAAGACTTTGGGCCAGTGTGATGGCTCACACCTGTAATCCTAGCCCTTTGGGAGGCCCAGGTGGGTGGATTATCTGAGCTCAGGAGTTCAAGACCAGCCTGGGCAACACAGTAGAACCCCATCTCTAGTAAAATACAAAAAATTGGCCAGGCTTCGCAGTGTGCACCTGTACTACCAACTACTTGAGGGTGGTGGGCTGAGGCATCAGAATTGCTTGAGGCAGGAGAATTGCTTGAACACGGAAGGGGGAGGTGGAGGCTGCAGTGAGCCGAGATCATGCCACTGCACTACAGTCTGGGCGGTGACAGAGCGAAAATAAGGACTATTGGGAAGGAATGGTTGGTTTTGAAATGTGAAAACATGAGATTTGGAGGGGCCAGGGTTGGAATGATATGGTTTGGCTGTGTTTCCATCAAATCTCAACTTGAATGGCATCTCCTAGAATTCCCACAGGTTGTGGGAGGGACTCAGGGGGAGGTAATGGAATCATGGCAGTGGTTCTTTCCCGTGTTATTCTTGTGATAGTAAATAAGTCTCACGAGATCTAATGTATTTATCAGGGGTTTCCACTTTTGCTTCTTCCTCATTTTCTCTTGTTGCTGACACATAAGAAGTGCGTTTTGCCTCCTGCCATGATTTTGAGGCATCCCCAGACATGTGGAACTGTAAGCCCAATTAAACTTCTTTTTCTTCCTAGTCTTGGATATGTCTTTAGCAGCAGTGTGAAAACAGATTAATACAGGCATATTTCAGACACACTTTGTTTTTTTCAAATTTTTAACTTCTCTGAAATCAGGATGCTCCTGGCAATGAAGTGAGTTATAGATATGAATAAAATCTACTTTTCATTCTAGTAAGAAAATATGGAAAATTTTGTTCAATTTGTCTTGGTTTCACCTTTCTGTTGGCAATATATGTGAATTGTACTTTTTATTATCCTATGTATAGAATTCTGGGTGCTGAGATGGCCAATAATCCTTGGTCTTTGCAATATTAACATAAGCAAATTTAGTCAATTATCTTAGGAACAAAATAGACTAATCCTATAGTAAATATGCATACTTACTCTTTACGAAACAATTAGCCCATTTAAAGCTATTAATGCAATGTTCTAAAACAATTTTGCATTCTAAGAATTTTTTTTTTGTTTAACACCCTAAGATTTATTTTAGATTGCCATTGATAGCTCATTAGGCTTTTTAAAGCATCATTTCCTCCTTTGTGCAGTCTTTTTTTTTTTAAAGCTTTTACTTTAGGTTCAGGAGTGCATGTGCGGATTTGTTGCACAGGTAAATTTCACATCATAGAGGATTGCTATACAGATTATTTTGTCACCCAGATAATAAGCATAGTGACCAATAAGTAGTTTTTCATTCCTCACCCTCTTCCCACCCTCCACCCTTAAGTAGGCTCTGGTGTTTGTTATTCCCTTCTTTGAGTCCATGAGTACTCAGTATTTAGCTCCCACTTCTAAGTGAGAACCTGTAGTATTTTGTTTTCTGTTCCTGCATTAGTTTGCTTAGGATAATGGCCTCCAGCCCCATCCATGTTGCTATAAAAGCAGCTAGAAAGAAGGGGCAGGTCACCTACAGAGGGAACCCCATTGTGCTAACAGCAGAACCTTCAGCGGAAACCCTACAAGCCAGAAGAGATGGGCAGCCTAATCAGCATTCTTAAAAAAAGAAGGTCCAACCAAGAATTTCACATCCAGACAAACTCAGCTTTGTAAGCAAAGGAGAAATAAGATCCTTTTCAGACAAGCAAATATTAAGAAAATTTGTTACCACTATATTTGCCTTACAAGAGGTCCTTAAAAATTGAAAAATAACTTCTATATGCCTGCATAATTATCTTGGAATAGACAGAAATCTTATTTTCCTGTTTGACTTTTTATTTTTGCAGAGCTCAAAACTTTCAGTAGGACATAAAAGATTATGATTAGGGTAACCAACTACTAAGTTTTTGCAAGACAAATCTTTTCATTATTTAAGGGATAATGTTTAATTATAGTTGTAATGTATTCAATGGTAGTCTTCATAATAAAAATCATGTTTTATAATTTTTAATATTTTTATGATTATATGCATAAACATTTTATGTTTTATAATTAAATATTTATGTTTAATTGATTAATTTTCAATGTCTTTAAAGTTTTGCACTGTAATGTACCATGTTGTTTAATCTATAATAATACATTGAAAATAGTCCCACAGAGAAGGGGTAGAGGCTGGAGATGAGAGGGTTGTAGTCTGTGTTAGATCTAGGTAAAAGAAAGAAAAAGATTGAGAATATATGTCTTTTTGCCTCAAGTATTAAGTGGACTACTGAGGAGAGTTAGTACACAGACTCATTATAGAGGACAGGGACAGTTTATTCTGATAAGCTAGCTTAATAGAAATATCCTTTAAGAGTACATATGTTCTAAAAATTGTTAAGACATCAGTAATTTTATTACACAGTAGAAATATAAGCAATAGATACCAGTGTTGTGTTCCACATTTAGCTCTGGAAATGTCAGTAGTGAGACAGGGAATTTAATGGAGTTCTTTGAAGTGACCACAAAAGCCTATGGAATTCTGATATATCCCTAACATGGTTTATTTCTTGCATTTTCTGGGCAGCAGAAAGAAGCAGCCTTCAGTGGAAGATGTCAAAAATCCAGGGAGAAAGTCTGGGCTGCTATACAGGATTTTGTTGCACTGTTTTGCTCTCTCTTATGTCTTGATATCAGGACAGTGGGTGCAATTAAGATGGGTTAATAGGTGTAACAATTGGAGGCGTGCATCTTATGAAGTTTAAAGAGTTAAGTGCCTGTCAAGATTGGAATTTTGGTTTCAAGACTAGGCAAAAATTGTATCAGGAAAGCAGAGAGAAATAAAACTTCAAAAATAAATCATAAAAGAAAAAAAGGAAAAATTGCACCAGAATCATGAAAAGAGTTTTTTAAAAGTAGAATCCAAATAACTATTTGTCTTACCTTGCCAATTGTAGAGTAATGCTGGGATAATGCTAACCAAGAACAACAAATACACTCAAGGTCTGGCAACCTCTGGTTTTTGTCAATTAAAAAGGAGGTAGCTGTCGGGCGCGGTGGCTTACACCTGTAATCCTAGCACTTTTGTAGGCTTAGGTGGGCAGATCGCGAGGTTAGGAACTCGTGATTAGACCAGCCTGACTAACATGGTGAAATGCCATATCTATTAAAAATATAAAAATTAGCCGAGCATGGCACTGTGCACCTGTAATCCCAGCTACTTAGGAGGCTGAGGCCGGAGAATCACTTGTAACCAGGAGACAGAGGTTGCAGTGAGCCAAGGTCGTGCCACTGTACTCCAGCCTGGGCAGCAGAGTGAGAATTTGTTTCAAAATAAAAAAAAATTTAAAAAAAGGAGGTAGCTAACCAAGAAAAGGAGGTATTAGATGGAGTGGCTGAGATGTTCTCTTGCAGACAGAAAAGGTGTATCTGATGGGAGAAAGAACAGGGAATATGGGACTGCCAACAGCTATTAAAAGGCACTCAGATTTTATGTCTTTCTTTCAGCTCTACCCAACATACCAAGAACAACATAAAGCTAGAGTTCAGCCTTGTCTGATCCTTGCAGTTGGTGACCTGAATTTGGAACCTATAAATGTGAATTCAAATTAAATAACAATAATAAAAAACCTGTGTATTAGATCACATTTCACTGTCACGTATGGGTACAAATGCAAATACAGATGGCATAATATAACTTCCTCTTGCCAGGAAGTTAACAACCCCTGGAGAAATTTGAGCACAAAGATGGACCATATAGACCTACTGCGTATCCCTACTTGCAATTTTCCATTCCTGTTCTTTGATCTGTATCAGTTTACACTACTTTGACATCATTCTGGTATTTTTTATGCAGCATCTTTACTCCAGTAAATTTCAAACACCTGATCTTATTAAAATTTCCATGATGTGTCTAGAGTTTTTTTTAAAAACACATCTAGCAATATCCTCAACTTATAAGCTAAAAATTTAAATAATTAAATTACTCTTGAATATTATGGTAGGAAAAATAAAACATAGGTCCTTAAATTCACAAAATCCAAGTTTGATAATAACAATCAGACGTAGCCTTTCTTTCTGATGTAGTAAAGACTTAAGGAAATACTTTCAGTAGATTTACCAAGATAGAAAGCCACTACATCGTTTATTTGTAGGTTTACCTCTGACATACTATTTTATCTCTTGGTATCTCAGTTTCTTTGACTCATAATTCATATTAAAACATTTGTTTAAAAAGTTTGATGTGAAAATCCATGCTATATAATTATTACATGCTAAATCCTGTACTATGTGATGAATTAATAAATGATAACTATGATTAGAAAGAATTACAGTGTTTGGCATCTATATTTAAAATTGTGAATAATAAAAATTAATAAGTAACACAACACACTAGAATCTGTTACTAAGCCTGCAAATGTTTTTTTCTTACTTTTTTCTCACAGCAACTCCAAAATGGAGGGACTATTGTTATCTCCATTTACAAATTAGGAAACTGAGGCACAGATATGTTCTTGGGTACTAGTCAGCAGTAGTTGTTCTACAAGTAAGGTGAAAAGTAGAACCTGTTTATCAGCAGGTATTGGATAAATAATCTCCTTAAGCTTGTTTCATCCTATCTTTCTTTACATCAATTTAAAGGACTGGCAGTATATTTGCATGCAAAAGATTATGAAAAAAAATGTGAGATTGTTTTTTCAACAGGCTTTTATGTAAATTATTTAGCTACACATTAGAATAATTTTAGAATGACAACCTAACTTAGAATTTCAGTATTTTTTCTTTTAGTGGAAGAAGTCTTAACTATGATATGTGTGTGCTGCCATCTGATGTTAACTTTCTAGGATTACATGTTATGTTAATGAATTTACTAAGCTACATGATGAATGAAATAATTCATAATAATTCATTAGCCTGGCACTGTGTAAAAACAATGGTTTTCAGGTTTCAATTTTTTCATGCAAGGAAAGACACATTTGTTATGGCTGTGTATAAGGAACAGAGAGATATACCATATTCAGTTCTCCCAACAGTGGGAATATTATCACACTTGCTAATAAAGATAATTTGCCTGTTATGACCAAGTTACCACACACTTTGGACAGGAACTTACCTGATTAAATCTCAGTTGGCTGCTTGTAAGGGATGCTGTGATGCATCATCATTCTGAAAGGCATATTCACCCAGAACCTGGGAGTCCTGCCCAGAAGCAGCTCTACTGTCTGCCCTTTCTGAAAATTGCCATGCTCCCTTCAATGGTCAAGGCCACTTCAATAACTGGTAGATGCACATTACAGGCTACCTTTCTCCAGTTCAGGACAACTCAGAAGAGCTTTCCTAGTTTTATAGCTTTCCGTGGGAATAGCTAAGGCTTGTGTTGTCACTGTATCACAGACTAGTTTATTCCTGTGCTGAATCTTGCTCCTTGACAGGTAAATTATAAAAATAAATCTGTAGATTGTTCCCTAATAAATATTCTTCATGCTAATCTCCATCTCAGAGTCTGCTTATCATATCCAGTGAAACCTTCCTGTAACACTAATTATATCCAGTTTGTACTTCAGGCCACTTGAGAAAACTACCTAGGATGTTACTTCTGATTACTGTTGGTGAAATACTACTGTTTTATGATACGCCCATGAATAAAGTCACAAATGAGTATTTATGAATGATGCACCAAAGCTATGGATTCTAGCTTTAACAAGTGATTTTGCTTAATCTAGCTATCACTTTAGGTAATGACTTCTCATTCTGTTATTGAAAAATCTCTACAGGCAGTTATGTTTGGCTCTTCACTCCAACCCTAATTCTATCAGGCTCACCCTACACATCCCATGCATTGCTTATAAAACAGCTTATTCTATATTCTCATATTTCCTTTGAAATATTACTCAGTTTTAGTAATAAACTTTACTTACAATCTTGTTTCTATTTCATAATTTTGTACCTTGGTACTTGAATATATGTATTCTTATAATATTTTTGAATGTTTCCTTTGTACTCATCTTAACTCCCCAGTAATAAAGTCTCTAAAATCTTGTTTTTAGATAAGAAAAATGAGAAACCTTATTTTTAAATAGCTCATATAAGGCTACATTTTTTATTTATTCTTCAGTCTTTTTTAGTACATTCTAGCCACACTTATTTGCTCATCTGGCAACCAAGAATTTTGGACTCCGTTTTTCCTAAGGAAGAAAAGTGGCTAAGAGCAGAATACCTGGAGCTAGCCTACTTCCATTTGAATATGGGCTCCAGTGCTTATAACTTTGGTAAGATGCTTAATTTTTCTGAATCTCAGTGTCATTATCTGTAAAATGGAGATGGTGGTATCATCTACCTCACAGGATTACTGAAGAATTAAATGAGTCAATGTAAGAAGGTACTAGAAAATTGCCTGTCAATAATAAGCACCATATGCATCTTAGCTACAACTTTTCCAACAGGGGAATGCTTATGATAGCCATTGATTTGTATCGTTTTGTTCAAGTCACACTTTGGATTCTGAGACGACCAAGATTAAAATTTTGAAATTCTTTTTTATTCATTTGTTTCCTTCTTTATATCATTTGTGTGAAGAAGTTGTTCATTAAATTGCCAGCCAGAGCCGGCACTATTTCTAACCCTTGCTTCTCTAGGCCAGTCCAGGGTTCAAGGAAGCAGGCTGAGGGTGCTCATAAACCTGAGTGATACTTCTGGGCAATGAATGTGAGGCTAATTACCTGATGCACCTGAGACTTTCCTAAATTGGTCTTGTGGAATTACATAGCAGATTTAGAGTGGAAAGACAGTTTCTCTAAGTTTTTATGGAATGCAGTGAAACTAGTGAGTAAATTTACCAACTTTTTTTTTTTTCATCTGGCAACATCAACAGGCTAAATATTTGGATATCTTAAATCTCAAATGATCGTCTTAGCCTCTGGACTACTGCCCAGTGAGGAAAGCTATGAAATGCACGGATAACTTGTTGATCAATATTTGCCATATGTGCTGGCAGCATCCGCATCGGTTGGAAGCTTGTGGTAGTCTCCGTGTCAGACCTTCTGAATAAGAATATCAGAGAGTGAGGCCCAGGAAAGTGTGTTTTACTAAGTTCTTCAGAAGATTCTTAAGGACTCTGAAGTTTGAGAAACACTGTCTTAGGTTACATAAGCATGAAGCTAGTCTGGCGGAGCTCTGTCATTGACTAATTGTATGACGGTGAGGAACTTGCTTACCTCCTCTGGGCTTCTATTTCTTCTTCTACGTCACATGTTTGTTGTGAGGATCATACCTTTAGTATATTGCAAGTGCATGGAACTTAACAAAATCTCAGTAGGCATCATTACTATTATTGCCAATATTGATGTTGCTATTTTTTAGATCTTAACATCTTCAGCATGTTGCTGGCTAGTAAAATGATTCCTCTCCTGAAGGTGTCATATGTGTTCACAATTTCTTCTTGTACAGTTGGTGATTCAATGTTTGTTATTTAAGTGGTAAAATTGTTCACTACATTTATTAAATATATAAATGGTAAACAATAAAACTGCAAAGAAACAATGGATAAAAAATAAAAATGCTACCTATCTTGAGATTGCTTTAACAATTTTAGAATCCATAGAAGCTATACTGTAAATGTATGTGCAGGTATATAGTTATCCTGAGTTCCATTAAGTTAGGCTGTGATTTAATCTAAGTTATAAACATGTATATTTTGCACAGATTCCTTATATATTGTTTTTAAAAACAAATTGATGAGAGGACACAGAGTTGGTACGCATTATGTCTAACCTCAGAAGCAGGAGACAGATTTAGTTTACTTAGTTTATTCCAGTTTTAAAAGGAATGATTTTTTTTGGAAAAGGTTTAAATCATCAAGCTTCAACTAAATTTTCAGAGTGATCCAGATAAAGGGAGGCAAAGGAGGATGAAGACTCATACAATCACCTGACATTTTCTTAGGCTGATTTATTTAACATGTAGTTCAACCTCCACAGTAGTCTTTTTCTTTTAAAGTGACTTACAGAATAATTGTGTTTTACAAATTAATGGCATCTTCTATTAGATGAAGTACTTTAATATATTGATACTCATTCCTAGGTTACCATGCTTCATCTGCCAATGCATTGAAAAGTTGGAATATAAATTAATTCAACCATTTCAGAAGATGGTGTGGTGATTCCTCAAAAATCTAGAAGCAGAAATACCATTTGAGCTGGAAATCTGGTTACTGTGTATATACCCAGAGGAATATCAATTATTTTATTACAAAGATACACACACGCATATGTTCACTGCAACAGTATTCACATTAGCAAAGACATGGAATCAATCTAAATGCCCATCAAAGATTGACTGGATAAAGAATATGTGGTAAACATGCACCATGGAATACTATGCACCCACAAAAAGGAGTGATATCATGTTTTTTGCAGGGACATGGATGGAGCTGGAAGGCATTACCTCAGCAAACTAACATAAGAACAGAAAACCAAATACCCCATGTTTTCACTTATAAATGGGAGCTAAACGATGAGAACACATGTACACGGGGAGGGCTACAACACACAATGGGGACTGTCAGGGGTTGGGGTAGAGGGAGGAAGAGCATTAGGAAAAATAACTAATGTATGGTGGGCTTAATACCTAGGTGATTTGTTGATAGGTGGAGCAAACCACCGTGGCACATGTTTACCTATGTAACAAACCTACGCATCCTGCACATGTAATACATAACTTAATTTTTAAAAAAACTCAAGAGAAAAAAAGAAAACTTGATTTCTCATTGTAATATTAGAAACAGAAGTTAATAGAGGGTAAATTGCAGGATATTTATATCGTTAGGAGCAAGCTTCATGACTGACAAATGTTTGTATGGGACAAAATTCTAGCCAGTCTATGGAGGTTGAAGAGAATTCCCTGCTAATTTTCACTGATTTTACCCAGCTTTTCTTTTACAAGTATGAATCTTGGTGACACCATATGACCCCATATCTTGCTCAACCTGAACTACGTGTTTTATTGAGGCAAGTTTTTGCCTGTATTTACCGTAGAGGTAATTTTATAGCCTCCTATATCCTGCTGTTGCTCCTGGGCAGGTTTCCCAGGTTTTGTTGGTGAAGATGTCCTCTGATTGATTCTCTGGCAATCCTTTGATGGCTGCTAGCTTAGGCCAATTTTCCTAGAGTGATGATTAAACTAAAGGTAAGAAAATATCAATACACATTGTTAAATTCAGGAAAGTACATTTGGAAATCAACTTTGAAAGATGACACTACCAATAATCTATTATTTATTTTATTAATAAGATGTTAAGAATTTAGTGAAATTCAATTCACCTTTCTCTTGACAATATATGTAAAATATATATTTTATTAGGCTTGTGCAGAGTCAGGATGCAAAGATGAGCAATCATTTATATTACTATAAGCAAATTTAATCACCTGTTTCATGAAAAAATGATGAATTATTCACTATTTTGACATTAAATATACATTTTATGAAGAAATGATCTTCATTTTGGTGCTATCCATGAGCCATAAAGTTTGTATTGTAAAAAGTTTCTATGAACTTTTAGGATTGTTCTTAAAGGTAAAAAAGCGTCAGTGCAATTCTATTTACTCATTATTCAATGCAGAGCAACTTTAAAAAAAATTAAGATTCTTATTCTATCACATTGTAGAAAGACAAGCAATGCATATATTTTAACATACCTGCTTTATCTATTATTCTATTTGTTTCTACATCTATCTAGCTATTCTTTTCTCTAGCATATTGCTATTACATAAATATTAAGACAATTTAGTTTTGTTTAATTTTCGTTTCTCCAGTATGGGCATTTGTTGTTTCCTAAGTGAATGCAAGGTGCATTAGGTAAACATAGGGATGGAGTAAAATGGCTAAACCACCCAAATCACAAGGACATATTTTTTGTAGGTACTTTGCATACTGAATACTTCGTCATCTCTGTTATTAGTTATTATTTCAGGTAAGAACAGAATAGGATAAATCTATGATGTAAGGTTCTACATGAAAATTTTAATTTTGTTAAATTGAAGTAAATAAGAATTATTACAAAATAAACAAGGCAAATCATCTCCTTCTCTAGTTAATCCTAGAAGAGGATTGATGTGTTGCCAAGATTCAATTGTGTTTCATATTCTCTTAGAATCCAAATTCTGGCTGCAGTCACTATGCATAAAGAAAATTATGTTCTAAAATGTTTTGTTTTTCATAAAGTGTTTCATAAATGGTCATTTCAATACCATTTTAAAATAGCGGTTAAGGGCTAGAGATTTCAAATTTACAATAACAAAGTTACTTTTCTAATGACACTTCATTACTAAGATTTTCTTATTTTTAGTCTTATGGAGATGTTTTATCATTAAATAAAATAATGAATTTTTTAATAAAAAGTAGAATGCAAAACTCCTACATGTCTGCATAATTATCTTCTAATACACACACGCAAGAGTCTCCTTTTCTTTTATAAATTTTGATCATTGCAGAGTTTATGCCTTCCAAAAGGAAATAGAAGAATGTGATTAAAACAAATTCAGTTTTCATAAATCACACCTTTTTATGTGTGTGTCATGGAGTCTCTCTGTCAGCCAGGCTGGACTGCAGTGGTGGGATCTTGGCTCACTGCAACCTCCGCCTCACGGATTCAAGCGATTCTTCTTCACCAACCTCCCAAGCTCTGCTGGCACTACAGATGTATGCCACCAAGCCTGGCTAATATTTTGTATTTTTAGTAGAGATGGGATTTCACTGGCTTAGCCAGGATGGTCTTGATCTCCTGACCTTGTGATCTGCCAGCCTTGCCCTCCCAAAGTGCTGGGATTACAGACGTGAGCCACCGCACCTGGCGAAACACACCTTTCTTTATTCATCACAATTATGCTACAACCTCTGGAAGCCTGCATAATGTGAAATAGATTTTCTCATTAAATAAATTCACATGATTGTATAATTTTTAATGTCTTTAAAATGTTCACTCTGTAAGATATCATGTGATATCTTCCACTGTCCTACAGGATACAGGCAGGGAGGAGAGACTTGTGGTCTGTATAGGGTCTTGCTCCAGCAAAGAAAAGGAAAGATAGTGTGTGTTTTAGTTCCGGCATTAAGTAGGTGAACTGAGGAGAGTCAGAAAGAACTGAGAAAGATAGAATGGAGGAGAGTTAGACAGAGAATAGGTAGAACTGTGTAAGGGGACAACATGGATCATTGACTCTCGTAACCATAATAGAAATATCCCTTAAGAATATACACATTCCATAAAATGGCCAGACATCACTAATTTCCTTATAAGACAGAAATTTAAGTAAGACATACTAACTTTCTGAACTTCATCTTGCCCTAGAGATGACAGAAATTAGATCTGAATTTTAATACTTTTTCAATTATAAAACTGAGAGACATTGATGTGCCAGAGGATGGTTAATTCTTTTGTTTACTTGGGGAGCAGAAAGAAATAGGCTCAGTAAGAGATGTCCAAAGTTCATGGAGAAAAGATAGACTGCTGTACAGAATTTTTGTTGTGCTATCTTTTCTTCATCTCTTTTGCGATCAAGCCAGTGATTGAAATTAGAATGGATGTAATTGGGGTAACAGTGGGAAGGGGATGAAATAAGTGCTGGCCAGGTATGGAATTTAGTTCTAAGAAATCAAAAAAATAAAAAGTCAAACAAAAGGAAACATTAAAAAATAAAAGGAGGTGAAAGAAACTTGTACCTTGATCATGTGACAGGTATCCTAGAAATAGATGTAGAGCATCTGCTGCTCTTACCTTGGCAATCGTAGGGTAGTTTTAGAACAATGCTGGAAGCAGGCCGAAGTGGGAAGCCAGAAACCTAGAACAAATGCATTTATGTCTGGCAGCCTCGATCCCTTGGCAATTAGAAGAGAGGCAGCAGAGAAGGAAGAAGTTATGAGTACAGCAGGACTGAGATTACCTTGTGAAAAGGAATTGTCCATTTGCAGGAACAGAGGATAGGGAAGAAGAGACTATCAACTGCAACATAAAGCATCTCACATCTTGTGCCTTTCTTCAACTCAACCTATCACAGCGAGAAAAAGTAAAGTGAGAATTCTTGTCTAATGTCTTCAGATATACCAAAAAAGCCAACAGATATATTGATTCAAAAATATTTAACCTAATGAGAGGAAGACAACAGTGGAACATCCTATACCAAAAGAAACTGAAGTACTTAAAAAATCAATACAAATTGTAAAAAGCACAAAAGTTGTCAAAGAAACAAACATAATGGAAATCTAAATGATGATCAAGTTATTATAAAACATAACTGCTTAGAGATATTGAAATGAAACAAAAAATAGTCAAAATAAAAACTCAAAAGGATAGGTTGCATAGTTCATCAGTTAAACAAATAGGTAAAGAAAGAATGAGTCCAAGCAAGAGGGTGCAATGCTTTCAGAATGCATTGGAAAGGGACAAAGAGAGAGAATGATAACAGAATCAAGATATGTGAAAACTAAAAGAAATTATCAAGTTCCACCAGTGAGAGTCATAAAAGGAGAGAAAGTATAAATAAATGTGACGACATATTTGAGAAAATGATAATGTATCATGAAAAATAATGTAAGATCTCACATAAAAAGAGGAATATGCCAAGAATGGTGGTGCACTCCTGTAGTCCCAGCTACTCAGGAGGCTGAGGCAGAGGAATGCTGAAGTCTAGGAGTTCAAGGCTCTAGTGCGCTATGATTGTGCCTGTAAATAGCCACTGTGCTCCAGTCTGGGTAACATAGTGAGACCCTCACCTCTGAAAAATAAGAGAGGGAGAGAGAGAGAAAGAGAGGAGATCATGCATTATGCAAAGCAGCTAAGATTTAAAACACATACCTAAAAACAGCACAATGAATTTAAACAACACAGCAAGAAGGAAAATTGTTTAAAGTTTTTAGAAAGGGAAAATAAATCACATGTAAGAGAAAAGACCTAGATGGATGCCTAGGCTCCAAAACACTCCTGGGTATTTTAAACAACTTGGTTAAGTAATTACAGCTATATTGTATATTTTGAATAACTGCAGTCATGACAGGCATATTATAATGGCTTTTTAAATATAATATAAAAGAGTTTTCTATTGATAGGGTTTGCATATACCATATGCCATAACGATTTGTCACTTTACAGATATGTTTTCATCGTCCTGAGCTACAGCAGAGAACTTCTTACCCAGATTTTAAAGCCCCTCCGCATTAGAAGATGTTCTCATCTTAAGTAGCTACAGTTAATGCACCAATTTGAAGACTTGCTTGCCATATATATATATATATATATATACATGCATATAAATATATGTATGTATGTATATATATGCATGTGTATATATGTGTATATATATGTGTATATATATATGTAGCAAGGTCAGGAAACCTCTGTTTTCTTGCATCAGCAGATAATTGACCTGCTACATGGCAAACTTAGGCAAAATCTTAATTCATTCATGCAAAAATATGCAGGTTCACCTAGTGGTAGGGTAATGGCCAAGATAGAGGAACCACATTCTTTCAGGTCCTCCTTCTTAAAAGTGAAAAACTTGAGCGTACATAAAAAACAAGCATAGGAAGACTCTATAGTAAAGCTAAGAAAGCAGACTCCATAAGGACCTTGGACTTGACTATCAGCATGAAAATGACTGAGTTTCCTTTTTGATTCCCATATCTACTAGACAGAGCATTGTAGAAGGCTCAGCCACAGAACCACTAACAGGATCAGACAAAAATTAAAACAAACAAACCAAAACGGAACAAGGTAATCCTGCTCACCTCAGCCAAAGGATCGAGAAGAGTAGAATGATATAATAGAAAAACATTTTTGGCAATAACTGACTCCAGAGAGACAATGAAAATATTGTCCACAAAATGCTTGGAATGGCTTCAGTAGAACTCAGCAGAGGCCATAACACTTACAAACTTCTGAAAAATTAAAGCCAATGAAAAAATTTAATAGGCAGAGAGAAACAATATATACCCATGGAAGAATACCAGTTTTAGTGATAGATTTCTCATCTGAAACCACAGAGGTCAAAAGAGAGTGTCACGCTTTACAAGTGCTTAAAAAAAATAGTGAGTAACCCTCAATCCTACATCCAGTGAAGGTATACTTCAGGAATGAAGGGAAAATAAAGACATTCTCACATAAAGAAGAGTCAGATAATTTATTTGTAAGCCTATCCTTAAAGAATGGCTAAAGGACGTTTTCTAGAGAGAGAAAAAAAAAAGAAATGATAAGAGAAGATTCAAAATTTCAGAAAAGAAAGTACAGTAGATTGGATAAAAATAAGGGTTAAATACAAGAGA
Source organism: Cebus imitator (assembly GCF_001604975.1). Taxonomy (NCBI): domain Eukaryota; kingdom Metazoa; phylum Chordata; class Mammalia; order Primates; family Cebidae; genus Cebus; species Cebus imitator. The sequence goes on along the minus strand of NW_016107563.1, from coordinate 2,341,672 downwards.
CTTTTCTTTTTATGATTTTCTGAAAATATTTGTTGGTTGAAGCAGATATTGTTGTACCACACATGATGATGTTTATTGCATGTAAAGTTAGTACTTAGTATAAATATATTATTAAAATGGGAAGGAAAGATACCTAAATAAAAGTGAGGTTTCTGCATTTCACTCTAAGTGACAAGATATCAATACAAACAGACTGTGATAATTTAAGTATATATGTATTTTTATATGTTAAATAACCACTAGAAGAAACTATATGAAGTGATACACTCAAAAACAGTATAAATTTAAGATAGAAACATTAAAAATGTTCAAATAACTCACAGGAAGGCAAGAAAAGAGAAACAGAGGAACAACAAACAGAGAAAGAAACAAAAATAAATAATATTAGGTCAACTTAAGCCTAAATATACTAATAATTTTAAAAAGCACAAAGAGATAAATTGGTGGAGAGAGTATCAAGAGGGATCATGACATAACTCAGTGAAAAATAGAATTAGAAGCTTTGTCAAAGTGAGAATTCTGCTATGACAACATCATTTAATACATTAATTTACATATGCACATGGATACATTTTCAGTGAAGTTCATCACCAGAACATCAGGCAAGGAAAATTTCAATGATACTTGAGTCTTTCTGAGCACTTCTGTAAGGCATGATGGAGAAGTGGGAATGGTATTAGAGTCAGTCCAGAGGAAGGGTTAAAATGAGATAAGAACCCCCATGAAAGTGCTCACATAGTTTAAGACACAAAGACAGGTATTGAGGCTAGGACTCCACATCAGGTCTGTTCTCTAACTCGAAACACATGTCTCACCTAGACTCTCATTCTCTTTCATGGTTATAACATTCTAATTGTTATTCGGTGGCTCTATTCAATGCTTAGTTTAACAAGCATTTAAAAATGCTGTTCATAAAATGCTTGGAATGGATGAGAAAGCAAAGAACTTCAAAACCTACATATCATGTGTATACTTTCCACATTAAAATCTAATAACTTCCTGTTATAGCTCTACATGGTAATAAACTATTTTATGGCATCTAAATTTTGGAACGAGCTATTCTTTGTGTCGAATCTCTCTATAACTTTCAAGCATTTAACCATGAAGAAGTCATATAAAATTTTGGAGGCTTAGTGTTTACATATGTAAAATTGTGATAATCCCACCACAAAAGGCTATTATGTAGTTGAAGTGATATCATATAAGTAACATAATGTATTCTTAACATTCAGCATAATTCTCAACCCCTGAATGTAGTTACTATTTGAAAAATGATTTGACATTTACAACCTCCAGCCAGAAACCTAAATGCAGTTGAGATTTTTGGAAGTGATATAATTATCATGTCTCTTCAGAGATAATTTAGCTTTATTTTAAAAACGTTCATTTTTGATAAATCTTTTACTAAATATTCTCATTTCTTTTTGTAATATGATTCATTTATATGCTTAAAGAAGCTACAATATTAGCAAAATTTTACCAACAAATGTGAAGTTTTTCATACACTAGAGGTATTTACATAAATAATTCATTGAGTGTTATAGGGTGTTGTACAGATTAAGTAAAAGAACAAACATGGTACTTATGGTCCTTTTGTGCCCAAATGCTTCCTTCCAAAAGGATTGCTAAATGCAATGTACATTGCTGTGAATGCCATAAATACCACCTCATGGTTTTATTTTGGGTGTACTTTTCTGGAACGTTGCATGTAAGTGGTTATGGATTCTGAACTTTACGTTCAGTGAAGCCGGAGAAAAACATTCCTGTTCCATTTTTACGTGAGGCCATTGGTTTAACAGTTTGAAAATTTCTATTTTGCTTCATTATTTTTCTCCCATTAAATAACATGCAGTAACTACAGGCTAATATAAGTGTAAAAAACATACCACATCCCTAGTATGATGCAATGGTTTTCTGTATATGATCCCAGAACTGTTCTGGTATCACCATTCCTTTAGCAGTGAGGGAACAGTAGTGCCCTTCCATATTAAGGAAAACATAGTATTTACCATGATGTTCCAACTATTTAGGTGTTGAGCACATTTTGAAAGTTCACTATTATCTTGCAGAGCAATTATCTGTCTGGATATTTTGAAAGATTTTATTATGTTTGTCTCCATATAAATCTATATAGAACATGGTATATATTGTAGTATTCTTATAATGGGGAGTCAAAAATGTGTTACCTTTGTGTGGGACATCATTTAGGCTTTCTTTTCAAGTTACCCAGTAACTAGATTTGTTTTGTGCCTCCCTGCTCTCACTGCTACTTGACAACCTAATCAGATTTTTATTCTGAATGCTGATCTTTTCTACCTTTGCTTCACCGGACATTCTGACCTTCATTCATACCATTCATACATGTAAGCACACACACACATACACACACACACGCACACAGAAACACATATCTGTTTTGGGCTCCTGAGACCCTCCTCCCCTGATGATGACCTTGAAATACACCATAAGAATTTTCATATTATGAGCAAGTGTGCTACTGCTACACTGTCCATAAACACTGTTGATAAGCTATGGACATAAGGGTGATGTTGAAGACCATTCCGAAAAATTACACAGTTGTCTGCCACACATTTTCTTGGAGTTAGCCCATGAAGCTGTTGAAGTCACTTAAACAATGTTTATCTTTGAAGTAAACATGATTTCTACTCCCTCTTGTGAGTGATGTGACACATGGTGGAAACCTACGGAACTTTCTTTTATATCAACTTTGAGGAGAAAATAGTCGATTTTTCAAAAAATAAAACACACTGAAGCTAAAACAAATACCAGGTATTGGGCTTCATTTGTAGGTACAGTATTGGCCATATTTCTTTAATGTTCGAATTTACTAATGTTTGTGTCCTCATTTGAAACAGGCAAAGATTTGTGCTTCTTGATCACTGAATACATTAATATTTTACAACACTAAGGGCTCATGGTTTAATATTTTGTTTTCACTATCATTCCGTTACTTACTTAAAACATTGTGTCTAAAAGGGTTTATCTGCATTTTTTTTTCAAATTATGTAATTTAATAAAATGAAATCAAAGGATTAAATATTTCAAACAACTCACAAAGGTATAAAGTGTTTCCAGTTATGATGTTAGAAATGTGAAAAATCAGAAAATGCTTGAGTGAAAGGAGGAATGAGAGCAACAGCGGAAGTGGAGGGGGAGGGAAAGACTAGATTATGTCACACGTATAAAGATTCTATAATTTTGACTTTTAGAAAACTGCATCTCTCATCATAAGAATATAAAAACTTTAACCATTTTTCTAACCACCTGCATAGTGTTTCATGTCATGGATTATTCCTAATTTACTTACCCATTTATTTCTGCACTTAAGTATATTTTTATAGCTTTTAATTTTCCTTTATTATAAATATGCTTAAGTAAAAATCTTTATAGAGACACATTTTTTTCATGTGAATATTTCAGCATAATACATTCCTTCATGAGAAACTGACAAATCATAAAGCATGTTATTTTAATATCATTTGATATCATTAAATAGGGGTCTTTCTACAAACTTTTAGTTCCCACTAATGATGTATGAAAATGGTTGCCTCTTCTCACTTTTCTGATCGGTAGATTTTATTATATGATTAATTTATTCTTAACTTGACAGAAAGATAATCCTAACTATATTTGAAATACCTTTTTTTTTTGCATTATGAAAGAGATAACATTTCTATTTAACAGCATGTGTATTTCTGCATCTATTTAGTGGTTTTTCTCTCCTCTTTTTTTCTAATGCAATACATTTCATTGTTACCAATCTATAGATTCATTTTTATATATTTATGTAAATATACATGTCACATAGAACAACTATATATTGACCTTTTAAAATAAAAGATTTAAAAATTAATCTTAACCTTTTACTTGCTCTACTTCTGCCTATATACATGTTTTTTTAAAGTTTTTCAGTGAAATTATTGTCTTCAAATAAATACTTTCAAGATTTAATGTCATAATTTTGTTTAAATTTCTTGCCCTAGTATTTTAATACTGTTTTCCAAAAATTATCTTTCTTATACATAAATATCCTTATCAAAAAACGCATATTTTAATTTAATTTTATTTTTGGTGGACTCTACTGGATAATTATTTTCCAAATGAATTTAGGATAAACTTGCAAATTCTATAAAAGCTCTTCTGGATATTTACATTACAATTGCATTGAATTACTGAATAATGTGGTGAAATCAGAAGTTTCTATTAAGTTGAATATTTTGTTTAATCAAAGGCAGCTATAGATTTCTGTGAAAGCCCTTTTATTGTGTTATAAATTACTCCTACTTGTTATGTTATTTGGGATGGGGAAGAGATGGTTCACTTAGCACCATAACACATGTTCACTGCTGAGTTCACAAAAGGGAAAAGTCCAGAGTGAACCACTCAACTATGTCTGAAGGGCAGAGCTCAGGGACTGGGGTCTGAAGAGAATGAATAGTAATGCCAACTAATAATTATTGAGCACATTTTAAGCACCAGATACCTTTCTAGGCATTTTACATATGAACTCATTCAATCCTTAAAACAAACCTACAAAATAGGTTCTATCTCTTACTGTAACTTATGGATGAGGACAAAGAAAAATAATCTTTTTCGAGGTCACAGAACAAGCACATATTGTGTCCTGAATTCAAACCAGCTGGGTGACACCTCTGCTCATGCTCTTAAACTTTATATTATACACCCAGAACTATTTTTGTTTACTACTGTGAAAGTACAGACTGCCAGTTGATATTGTTTCTGCTTCAAAATTATTTGTTAGTATTTATTCTTTATTCAGTAACATTTAGGAAGGGATGTAAGACTATTCCCATTTTTTAGAAAGGTATTGCACGGTAAACAAGAGTTTTTTCCACTGTCATTTAATATAGCTCTTTTTACAATTGTCCAAACAACATGTGTGATTCTGAAAGCTTTTGAGATAATAGAAGAATGGTATACATGAGGTCGTCCTCCACCCCCAATCTTCTTCATTACAGGGTATTTTTACATAGTCAATGTGCTCTGAGATATTTTTGGGGGAAATATGTTTTACATTTAATAAATATAATTTATTGTGAAAGAAGCCAGTGTATTAAACTTGGATAATGTAGACAAATTGTTTTGTTACTTGCTTATTTGATTTTCCTTAGATGTAGACTTACCCTTCCTCTTCCTTCCCCAACTCTTAAGAAATATTTGAATATGCTAACTGTTATGCAAGGTGAGAAGAGATATAACTGGAATGCAAATTTTGAGAAGTATTATGTTATTTTCTAGAGAGAGCATATTGTAGTGTAAGAACACAGCATCACTGCTGGCCAATACATAACAGTAGACTGCAGGATTAGTTGGTTATCTAGCATGCAAAACTCAGAACTCTAATTTATATAAGATAAATTATAATAAATTTAAGGTAAGATAAATCATAATACCTGGTAATGCAAAAATGAATAAAGATTTTCTATAGCACACACATTTAATTTTCTTAGGGTAAATTATTATTACTTTGATTTTTTTGGTTATGAGTTCCATTTATTAAATATTTCAGCTATAAGGTACCATCCTATTACCGAGTCCTGGGATGAGTCACTGTTCCCTTAATGTTAATAAGTCCATGTTTATGCTAATGACAATTACTCAAAAGATAGATACAATCAAGTAGATTGACCTAACATAATGTAGTTTAAATAAAAAGTGAGAAAGGATCTGAAGCATTTACATGGGAGAAATCCCCGTGAATCTAGATGGAAAGACATGGTTCATGCCAAGAGGACATCATCCTCAAATTGTCCTCTTTTTCTGGAGCCACACAATTTTTGCACTTGTGATAAGAACCACCATATGATGCAGAATGGCTTACTTAACTTTTGGAAAGTGCGTGATATCTTTTTTTTCCCCCAAACACTATTGAAATGAGTAAAGAAATACACAAGTAGATAGAGCTGGGTATAAATCTGATATAATATTAAAACTTGACCAAATATTTCTGGCCTTCCCTTTCCCTATGTCAGGCCCTTCAGTATTTGCTAAGACTTCAGTACATTTTATGTTAGTTGGCCTTAACTGTGCTGTTCCACTGTATTGAAAGACTTTACAACCCTGTTTACTCAGAAGATGTTCCTCATTCTGCCCTTAAGCCTTTCCTGATCTCCAAACAGAAGCTATTCACGCTAATCTGGCAATAATAATATATGACTGGTATGTCTTTAGGGACTTATTTATTTCTTATACTATTTTCTATATATCTTTTATATGATCTTTGAAATGAAATGAAACTATATTCTCTCTCTATATATAAACATGTATCTTGTATGTAATCAATACGGAATACATATTTTGTTAAATTAATGGCACATGAAGTTTTTTATTGTTTCATGCTTCACAAGTGTGTATATAGATGTGTCAATAAAATGATGAGACATTGAGACTGCTTCCAATTAAGTGATATTTACCTTGCAAGATGAGACTGGACTCTGTTTGTTTTGTGGATTCCTTTAATGACTGATTTAAAGTAGACGTAAAATTTTAAAAGTGAAGAATTATTATTGAATGTTAGTTGAGCAGGGAAGATAATCAGAGTGGCTGAAAACATGGGGAAAGCAGGGGTGGGAGCTCAATCACATAAGACCTACTTTAGACCAGGTTACTCTTGAGGGACCCAGTTATACCATAAGTTGAATTATGCCAACTTAAGAACTACAAATCACATAATTTAAATTTAAGGCAGGTGTTGGACTTGACTTTTTACTCCAACACTAACAAAGTTTTAAAAAATGTTACTTCAGGATGTATCAGGAAAGGAGTTAAGACCTCCAGCGTGATTAAAGTCAAATAAAATTTAGCAGAAGCTACTAAACTATGCAAAAGACATGATGCAACAGACATCTCCTCCTCATCATCACAGCACAGAACAGTTGCAAATAACGAAGCCCTATTTTATCTCTGTGTTACACAGACAAGTGGCTTTACAGAACAGGATAGTGGTTGAGTGGTTGCATCCAAGATAATGGACTTGTACATCACAGTCGTAGTATTCATCATAGTAGAGGCAAGGGTTAGCTGAAAGAAAGTAGCATGGTTTTACAACATTGTCTTTTAAAAATCTCATTTGCTAAGGAAAGAGACCACCTTATTAAAGGCATAAAGATGAATTTTTATTAACAATAGCTAATTAAATTTGATTAGCATAAGCTAACTAAATCTGAATGCAAAACAGGCGATGAGTTAAGGTCATGTACGAAAGAAAAGGTAAAATTTTTGTCTTTGTATAAAGCAGGCTTTATCACAACGTTTTAAATCCAACATAAACAGATTGGAGAGGAATCATCTTTTTAATGACACTGTCATTTTGAAAGTATTAATTATGCAATTGCAATATAAAATGTTCACTTTTTTGTCTAATTATCTAATGCTACATTATTTAATGGTTAAAGATTTGCTTTAGATTATTAGAAGTAATGTATAGCCAATGGAAAAATGGAATTAAAAAGCACATATAGGATGGCATGTATCATCTCTCCATCCACCCAGAGGTTATTTTGATTAACATTCTGGTGACTTTTTCTCACCTTGCTCTAACCCATGGATGTGCACACAGCTACATTCTGGTACACACAGAAATGCACACAAAATTCTCCAATCAGTATGACGATACCCAACATTTTAAATTTGTGGTAATAGCACCAAAAAACTTACTAAAATATTTTTTAACCTGGTCTCTATCACAACTAACAAATGTATCTATTTGTCTCTATATAAAGGCAATAATAACAGTAATTTAATTCCCTCTCTCCTTAAATATTTTCTGACTTTATTATGCAGCCTTGAATCTCAAATCTTGGTAACTTAGTGGTCAACTTAATTTTTTCCATTGTATCTCTTCTCTTTCAATTTTAAAGTTTGATCATTGCATGAAATTTATAAAAATCTTATAAATTTTAAATTTACATTTATGTTTTACCTTTTATTATTGTAATCAATATCCTTCTATGCTATATACATTTTCCTCTTCCTGAATTATTAAACTGATTCACCTTTCAGGAAATTGGAGAATAGCTGCAATAGACTTATCAAGGTGAAACAAGGAGATGAAACGTGAATGTTATATTACTGCCTGAACAATTGTATATTTGATAGTATATCTCTGCTTCTTTTTCCTACAACTAGTAATTTGCCAAAGTCATTATTCCTTTTTTTTAAAAAAATCAGTTACCCATCATTATCCTACTTTATTCTCTTATGTAGTATTCTGGTGAAATATGCTATCAGTGGATTTTTTTTTCTTTGAATCTGTAAAGTGTTTTAATCTATTGTTTTCTTTTATCTGTTGTTCTTAAGTTACATAGTTTTCCTAACATTATAACTAAGAATTATTGTTTTTATCAATTTTATTTGAATTACACTAAATTAATTATATCTGCATAGCCAGGTCTTATATTTTTAGCATTGTTTGTGCCCAATATGTTCAATTCTTGAGTTCATATATTTCTTTAATAGCTCTCACTTTCTCATACACTTACAAGCGAAGAAAAGCTTATGATATACATCTTCTATGTGATAGAATCAATCTTCCTGAATAATATTTCTCTCTTTTCAAACCATGCTTCTTCTCCTAAAACAGCACCATACTGCCTAAGATTCCTTAGGATGGCCAGAGAAAAGAGGATCTA
>NW_016107563.1:2327977-2332990 GCF_001604975.1 Cebus imitator | reverse complement strand
TTGGAGCTGAATCTCTCTCCCAACTAAATTTTTTTTCCAGAAATAGGGTATGAAAAGTGAAGTGGATACAGAGAAAGAGAGAGGGATACAGATAAAGAAATAAAAAAGAGTGGCTCACACTTGTAATCCCAGCACTTTGGGAGGCCAAGGAGGGCAGATCACAAGGTCAGGAGCTTGAGACCAGCCTGGCTAACATGGTGAAACCCTGTCTCTACTAAAAATACAAAGAATTAGTCGGGCATGGTGGTGCATGCCCTTAGTCCCAGCTACTCGGGAAGCTCAGGCAGGAGAATAGCTTGAACCTGGAAGGTGGAGGTTGTAGTGAGCCAAGATTGGACCACTGCACCCCAGCCTGGGCAACAGAGTGAGACTCTGTCTCAAAAAATATACATATTTATATAAGAGTAAAAGAAAAGAGAAATGAGAGAAAGATATAAGAAGGAAGGAGAACCCATTTTCTTTCTTACTCTAAAAGCGAATAGAGTAACCTGGTAAGGTGAAGAAAAATAAGCCTCTGGTCTTTCAAGTTGGAGTCAAAGAATATTTTTCTTAGGTTTATTTTCTCTCCACAAACTTAGTGCTAATATAATTTATCTTAAGATTATTCCTAAGAATTAAGAAATTATGTTTGCAGGTAGGCTCTAAAAAAATGAAATTTTGCTACCTAAGGAAATAAACATAAATGACACCCATTTGGTTAATACTTTACTTTAGGTAAGATTTACTCAAGAAATTAAAAAAAAAAAAAGAGGCTGTAAGGAATAATGTGAGCATCAGCTAACTTCTTAGATGTCTCACACGAAGCACAGAAGAACAAGGATCACTCAGGATAAACGGCATACTGCTATAAGTGGTCAGGCAACCTAGGTAGTCATGGAGTAGCAGGCAATTGGAGAACACTGGTAAACTGAAAGCAATGGGACTAAATTATGGACTGCAATAAGGGGGGCCAAGAACTTTTTAGAGAGCAGAGAAAAATCTACACTTACCTCACATTTTTTCTTATTTGACTGTAATTAACTATTTTTATCTATTGTGTGGGAACTCGAGTTCTCAGACCTAGACGTTGTAATTTCCTTTGCCATAAGTTAAATCAATGGCCTGAGTCATTCTGGCAATTGGGGAGGGGTAAGCAGAAATAATTTGCATATTTTGTGTGGTATAAGTGAGATGAAAGTTGTAGAAAAGTGCAATATTCTTCAATGCTTAATTTAAAGGATGTATGGGTTTAATGCAAACAAATAGAATGCATAAAACTTACTGCAAAGTTTGTCTTCACAGTTATTTGGGCAGTCTGCACATGGAACGCCCATCTTATAAGGTTCATTCTTTGTGTCAGGATCATTTCCCCTTAAAGAATAAAAAAAAGTGATTCCATAAAACCCATCTGTGAAAAATGCATATAACATTTTACAGTGTACAACCAATTTTAAAAACAAATTGTTTAAACATTCTTGTAAAGAACAGTGATAATTTTTAAGATGGGTGTAAGATTTCCAGTCTTACAGCTATAAGTTTTTAGTGCGTAGAACCAATAAATGTGAGTGACATGAAAATATTTTTCAGGCAATATGCACATCTCCTTGGACAGCCAAATCTTAACAGTACTTGGAAACTCTGGATACTGCCAAGTACAAGCAAGAAAACTTACAAACAAGAGGGCTTTAGAGACAATTACAATAGAACGCTATTCTTCATTAATACCTATAAGGACTCGGTAAACCATCACTTAAAAGGGCATGATTCTTACCAATGTTAAGAAGAAAATCTCAAGTGAGACACACTAGAGAGGTTCTAACTCCATCTCTCACTATGTCATCAGAAACTTTTTACATGTGAATGTCTTTTGTTGAAAGAGATGGTTTATACATAAGAGGAAAGTACATCAGCATGGATAAAACTAAGGTGCTGGGGTGTGGGAAAGAGAGTAGATGAGAAGTTCTAGTTCTGGACTAATTTGAAACTTTGGAAAAGACAGGAAGGGTTCAATGGCTTATCCCTGTAATTCTGTAATTCCAGCACTTTGGGAGGGCAAGGTGGGAGGATTGCTTGATCCCAAAAGTTTGAGATAAGCCTGGGGAAAAAAAAAGTCAGGCCTGGTGATGCATGCCTGTATTTCCAGCTACTGGGAAGGCTGAGGTGGGGAGGTGGGAGGATAGCTCTAACCCAGAAGGCCAGTGCTGCAGTGAGCCATGTTGACACCTCTGCACTCCAGCCTGGGTGATAGAACAAGACCCTATCTCAAGAGGAAAAACAAAAAAGAAAAGACAATTCTAAAAACACAACATAGATAATTTCTGCTTCTTAATTAACATAACTTAAAAAAAGTAAATGTTCTGGTTTTAAAAAGCCTTTCAAAATCTGATATTTGTCTATCTGAGCTGCTAAAATTTCTCTTTGAAAAGGAGGTTATTACTAAATTCTGTAAGAAACCTAGCCAGCAACTTGGACTAATCCTCAACCGAGAAAATTCTGTCATAGATCTCCATGTTTTGTACTTTTCTTTTTTGGATCAGTTGAAATTCACTGCAGACCACCAACCCCTGCAAATACATTTTGCAAATGATGTGTTGTAGGAGCAAAGAGATTTTATTGTCTTCAGCACAATTTATATGTAACTCATATAGAGTTATTATATGATGATATTACACTCTGAGTCAATAGTGATAGTGGAGGCCCCAATTGAAAATGTGAAGTATGGTAGTGTGTTTTCAAAAAAATCACGTTCATTGATTTATATTGAACATCTTGTATTATGCTACCTATATGGGAGACAGTGGTTAAGTACTATGCATAGAGCTCACTTTATGGAGGAAAGGCTTATGCGTTAATCTAGGAAATACATGTAGCTGAAGGAAATACCTAATGACCTGTTACCGACTTTCATCAGCAGAAGTGATATTGAACTGGCATTTTCAGTCAAATATCAGGCATTTCTATCCAGCTCTGAACAATCTTCCCTTTTTTGATAACCATCACTGGAGCCACACAGAGGGGCCCTGCAGTCATCCTTGCCTTACTTAATCTTGCTTCATAATCACGGCTGATAGGAGAAGGTGCACCAGACCCTTACCGAAACAATCAGATTAAATTTTCTAGAAATTGCAACTAGTATCTGTGATAGAATCTATAATGTGTAAATTTAATTTTTAAAGAGAAGACATACATCAACTTTTTGATTTGATAGCTAAGTACAGGGAAAGACACTTGGGTCTTTCCATTCGTTCCCATTTCAAACTCTACTGCATATCTATTCTTTTGGTCTAACAATACTCTTGTTTTGTTGAAGTAAATGTTCTTGTTTCTTTGCTTAAGCAAATTTGTTTGTCTCATATAATAATTACCTGAAGAATCAATGACATGTAGGAAGACTGTTGGTAAATTGCTTTGAAAATATAATGGAGTTTTTTTTTTTAATAAGAGAAAATGCAGGCAAGGGAATAATATATAACTAAATACGTGTTTTCATATAACTAGGAGGTAGCTGAGATTCAAACTATAGCTTGTTTAAACATTCATCTTTGAAGGACATCTGGGTTATTTCCAACTCTTGTCTATATGAATAAAGTTGCTATGAACATCTGTGCACAAAAAAGCCAATGTTTGAAAAACTAGATTGGGTTACTTTAGGAGGATATATATGTTAAAAATGAATAATACGTACTCATGACAATAGTGACAAACGTAGAGATACTGAGGTGATCCTTTCTGACGGCATGATGCAACGGCACAGCCAATCAGGTAAGACGAGGCCCAAACAATCTGCAAAGATCAAGAGTTGTTTATTGCAGATTAGATATTTTACTAAATGACTATAATTTCAATATTGTCATCCATGGTTAAAAGTAATCATGTTTGCTTTTAGGTTTACTCTGGGCATGGCTTAACAAGAAGTCATAGAGACAAAAGGATTCTCATGTGTCTAGAGATACCAGACATGCACCTCCACACACATCGCCACCCACAATGAAAACCAGGTGGCGAAAATCAGCTGACAGGGGAGGGTGACTTGATGATTGGCATTGTCTCTGTTTATTGTCAGTTTTCCTTTTTGAAAATAAGTTGGGCTTCTAGATGTAATTTCTAATTTTAAAAAATCCCAATGTTCATTTTCTCTGGGATAGGAGAGATGAGTAGAGAAATGGTAAGGGTACAAAAGGGAGTGTTGATCATTTTGCTATAAACAGGCTGATGTTCAAAAGGTACTTGAATGTGGCCTTTCCGTACATGGGCGGTACATGGCTATGCATAGGACTCATTTAACCCATCATATCCAGTATATTCAGAGATAATAAAACTCCATGTCAATTCTCCATGACTCATTCTTATTGGAACAAAACATGAGTGGCTATCATGAGTGCTGGCTCTTTCTCCCCTTCTTGTCAAACTTTTGTGGACAAGATAATTTATCAGTTTACATGATGAAGGCCGCTTGGTGGTTATGTAAAAATCAAAGCTTGGAAGAAACTTTTCCTTATTGGTCAGAGAACAGGCATAGTGTAGAGTACATATTGTAAAGTTGGCTTTTGAGGAAAAGTGACCCAGATTTAAATTCCATCATTCACTTCTTGGGTAGGGTGTACTTCGAAATTTGCTTTATGTCTCAGAGTTTCATTTTCTCAGCTTTAAAATGGGATACAACAATGCTGTCCTCTACATTACAAGTGAATGGTGGGATTAAACACTCAAATATTTATGTGGTTGAAAAGGCGATGCTTTCAGTAAATGTGATTGTTCCCGCTTGCCTTCCCTGCCCTACATGAACCTGGGTAGTTTTCTCACAGCTAATCCTAGAGACTTTCCTGACATTTCCGTTCATGTTCTTGATTAGAGAACATGTTTGCTGTGACTCTTTTAGATGAAACATTGTTTTCTCTTTACAAAGAGAGTCATGCATGGATGTCAATCTCTTCACACCATATGGCTTTTAATTACCTGCTGCTAACCTAAGCTTTTTTTTTTTTTTTTTTTTTTTTTTTTTTTTTTTTTTTTTTTTTTTTTTTTTTTTTTTTT
>NW_016107563.1:2258851-2327887 GCF_001604975.1 Cebus imitator | reverse complement strand
GTAGTTTTAGTAGAGACGGGGTTTCACCATGTTGACCAGGATGGTCTCGATCTCTTGACCTCGTGATCCACCCGCCTCAGCCTCCCAAAGTGCTGGGATTACAGGTGTGAGCCACCGAGCCCGGCCTAAGATTTTACTAAAACTTTCTCTAACCAGGAATAAAAATTTTTATGATGGAGATTCTTTGTTTGCAGGTTCTTCCTATCATTTTCTACCAATGTGTATTTTCCATTAGAGACCCTGTTGAACTCAGAATCTAATGGAGCACATAACCAGAAATATAATTTTAATAAAAATGCAGCTGAACATCTGTTTTGCAATATTCTCGATATACATGAATTGGTAATAAGATTATTGAAATTAATTTATTCATTTGTTCCTTTAACCCATAGCAAAGAAAAATTGAAAATGAAACTTTTTTCATTAGGTCTTCAGACACAAACAATTTTAGAAAAGAGCTTTTATTTTGCAAAACTTTTCTATGAGCATACTAATGTATTTATACGAGGCTACAGAAAATGTCGGAAAATATCTGGAAAGGCCTTGTAGTGTATTCCCCCATTAGGCCTGCTGTCATGGGCTTATTCAACTTCAAATTAACGTTCTTCTTGTTCAAGAGTTCATTCTGCTTGGAACCCTATCATCTGTTCCTTGCCCTTCCCTGCCCTCACCTGCTTCTGATTTTTAGAACATCAGGTGAAATGAAGTTCCCATCCCTCAAGTGCATATGAAAGACTAAGAGCTGTGTAAAGACCACTGGACTAGGATTCAGACCTGGGTTCTAGTCCTAGCTCCTCGATTTACTAATCATGAAAGGAATACATAACTGGTGGATTGTAAAATGTTTCTGTATTCTACTATGTTAAATTCTAAGCAAATGAAAGCAAATTTGTTTGATTTCATTGTCCTAATTCCTTGGAAACAGGAAATGAGCTAAATCATTTTGATAAAATGTGTTCCATTTGGAAAGTAATGCTGATTGACTTTGAAGGAGACAAATCAAGATTATCCAAAGGTAGTAAAATTCAGTTACTATATCACAGTGATAAGATAATGCTTTTGTGATAAAATTGTGGGTTAGTTGACTTATATAGGAAATAGAAGGCTTGAATCAAGGCCACAAATTTGTTAGATTTTTAGCTTTCTAGATACTCATTTTATTTTTATCCTCTAATCCCTTGATAAGGTAAATTATATGATTAAATAGTTTAATGTTTAGATACTCCTGGATTCTTGCCACATACCCTTTTTGTCTAAGTGTATCAATCTTAAAAGAAAATGCTACTTACTGATGTTTTATTTAGGTTTCTACATTAATTTCTGTGATTATGCCTATTTTTAAAAATGCTTTATCTTTATTGGCTTTTAACATCATATTTAAGTAGGCTTTATTTCAAGTAGATTTTATTTTAGATTTTATGAAACTTACCAATGGGCACATGTGAGAACATAGTGAAAGGAAGCAGTCTGCAAGCCAGAAAAAGAATCCTTTCAAAAAACTAACCACACTGACACTCTGATCTTGAACTTCCAGCCTTCATAAATTCAAGAAAATAAAATATGTTGTTGAAGTCATTCAGGAATGTGATATTTTGTTATGGTAGGCTGAGCACACAAACAGATTTTGATATCAAGAACTGAGATGCTGCTGTAACAAATACCTAAAAATGTGGAAGCAGCCTTGGAATTGGGTAATGGGTACAGACTAGAAGTTTTCAAGTACATGCTATTAAAAAATGTAGATTTCCTTGAAGGGATTGTTGATAGAAATAATGGCATTAAAGTCTATTCTGTCTCAGATATAAAGGAGGGACATGTTACTGGAAATCGGAAGAAAGGTAATCTTTGTTACAAAGTAGCAAACAAAATGGCTGCTGCCCTGTCTTCTAGTGTTTTGTGGAAGACAGAAGTTATGAACAACAAACGTGGATATTTAGCTGAGGAGATTTCAGAGCAAAGGGTAGAAGGAGTGGTTTGGTTTCTCCTTACCACTTATAGTAAACTACAAGAGGAGAGAAAGAAATCGAAGAAATCTTTATGCAAAAAAGAACCAGAACTTGAAGATTTACAAAATTATTAGCACATCTATATTGCAGAAAATGAGAAAGTATTTTCAAAAGAATACCCTAAGGATGTCGCTGAGCAGCCGTTTGATAAAGATACCATGGATATGATTTAAAAATTTAATCATACATCTCAGCAGAAATAGAGGCGTGATTATATAGCAGAGGTACTGCCATTGTGAACTAAAGTGGACAGAGAAACAGACCTAAGTGAAGGAAGAAAAGTTGTCAGACTTCTTAGTCTCTTCAGAATGAAATGATAGATGTATTTTATTGCAAACATGCTTTGTCCTTCAAAAAAAAGGGAAGAATGAATTCCCAAATGCTTCAAAGATCATAGTGGCTGCCCTTCCCACTACAGGTCCAGGGGGCAAGGTTGCTTCCTGCGTAGCTTCACAGTATTGTCTCTTTAGGTGATCTCTGAAAACAGCCATGTTAGCAGAGTCTCTTTAGAGAGTCATTTGATGAGGCTGACTCACTGGGCTAAAGGGAAAAGACTGCCCACAGAGCCATGGCAGTCAAAGACTGCCCCCAAGTTGGCCAAGAGCACAGAGCATAAAACCAAAGAGAATTATTATCAAGACTTAATGTCACATGACATTTCTCTTGCTAGGTTTTGGACTTGCTTGGGACCCATCACTGCTTCCTTTTCTATTTCTTTCTTTTGAAATGAGAATGTCTATCTGATGCCTGTCTTTCAATCGTATTATGGAAGCAAATAACTTTTCTTGTTTCATAGGTTCACTGACGTGAGAAATTTTACCTCTGGATGAACCACACCTTGAATCTCATGCATTTAGATGATATTCAGATAATATTTAGAGAAGACTTTGGGCTTTAGACTTTAGAGTTGATGCTGGAATAAATTAAGAATTTGAGGGCACTTGGGATGGAATGAATGTATTTTGCATGTGAGGTGAAAATACATTTGTTGGGAAGGGGCAATACTACAATGTTATGAGCTGAATTGGTCCCCTAAAATTCATATTCTGTACCCATAACTTCCATCCATTGTAGTTGTATTTAACAACGGAGTTTGTAATGAAATAAGGTTAAATAAAGTCATATGACTTGAGCCCTGTTCCAGTAGGATTTGTGTCCTTATAAGAAAAGATGCTAGACAGCTTGCTCTTACGATCTCTCTTGTCTCTGTCTCTATCCTTGCTTCTGTGTGGCTCTACTTTTGAACTGGGGAAAGGCCATGTTAGGACACTGTGAGAAGGTGCCAGGCAGAAAGCTTTCACTAGAAACTGTGGTTTATCAGGATCATAGACTTCTGGTATCCAGAATGTGGGAAAATAAATTTCTGTTGTTTAATCCACCCAGCTGTGGTATTTTGTTACAGCATTCCAAGCAGATTAATAGAGCGATGATGTGAAGAAATTGCACATTTTGTAAATTGCTGGTGGGAATGTAAAATGGTGCAGCTGCAATAGAAAATATAATAGTACTCCAGTTTTTCAAATAATAAACATAGTATTCACATGTGATCCAGTAATTCTTCTTCTTGGCATATCCCTAAAAGAATTGAAAGCAGGCACTGAAACAGATATTTTCACACCAATGTTTAAGACAGTATTATTCAAAATAGCCCCAAAATGGAAACAACTCAAATGCCCATCAGAACAGACAAGCAAAATGTGATATATACACATGAAATACTGTTTAGCTACAACATGGGTGAACATGAATTTCATATAGTATGCTGAGTGAAATAAAGCAGACACAAATGGACAAATACTGTATGATTCCACATGTGTGAGGTACTCTGAGTAGTGAAACTCATAGAGACAGAAAGTAGAGTGGTGGTTGCCAGAGGTTTGGGGAAGTAGGACGAGGAATGGAGGGGTGTTGTTTAATGAGCACATAGTTTCAGTTCGGAAAAATGAAAACATTCTGCTCATGAGGTTGCACAGCAATTTGAGTGGACATATTGCCACTGAACATTCATCCTACCTTAATGCTGAACATGAAGCCACTTAAAAATGGTTTAAATGGTAATTTTAAATGCATATTTTACCACAATAAAACTAAAGTCAGAAATCAGGGGGTTCTCTGTATTACAAGGTACCATTATTTTCACTTTTTACACACACTACAAATGTCAAATGAGATTGATGTCTTATGATTTTGTGACTTTCTGGAAAATCTAGCAAGTAGAGAAGGAAACTAGGAGGTTAGGCATCTTCTCTAAGCCATATTTTGAACAGAACACTTCCTTCTATTTCAAATTGTAAGAGGAACTCGGTAAATTGAGTAAAAATTACCATGAGATGGTAGAATGACTTTCCGTTGTTTCTTGGCTTACGTTTCCACATTCACGATTATCTCTTAAATAATGTGTGTGCTTGCCAGCACACAGGTTACCTGAGTGTAGTGGTCAGTTGTTATGCCATCATCTGCTGACGTCCATTGTCCATGTTTGAAATACTTAGACTCACTGTGCCAGACTCCGATTACAGTTGACCATGATACAGGATAAGATGTCATATGCATATTTTCTCCACAAAAGGTATCTGAAATGAGAAAATGGGCTGGTCATACTCTGAACAAATTGGAAATACTATGCAAGGAGACTTTTCTCATTTTTATTTTATGAATGGTTCACTGATCATCTTGATAACATCTTCTGAGAGGGAGTAAAATCAGTTGTATCCCTGCTGAAAGCCTGCTTCCTCATTGATGAGTGAGCATGTGGTACTCAAGTTTGGTGAAAAGTTGATATTAGATAGTGAACAAGCTTTGAAATCAAATCAATCAACATTTCATTCTCTGCTGCTTCCAAGCTGCCGGAGATTGGTAAAACCAAATCAGAGAAGCCTAAGAGTTTTAACAGGGTCTATGGCTTAACAGAAGCTACACACAGGTCTTCATAATGGTGTCCCCTCCAAATCTCATGCTGAGATGTATCCCAGTGTTGAAGGTGGGGCCTGGCTGGAGATCTTTACATCACGGTGGTGGATTCCTCATATAGCTTGGTGCTGTCCTCATAATGGCGAGTGAGATCTCACAAGATCTTGTTGTTTAAAAGTGTGTGGCACCCTCCGACTCTCTATCTTTGCTTTCTCTCTCACCATGTGAGACACTTGCTCCTCCTTCACCTTGTACCATGATTGTAAGCTTCCTAAGGTCTCACCAAAAGCCAAGCAGATGTGGGTGCCATGCATCCTCTATAGCCTGCAGAGTCGTGAGGTAATTAAATCTCTTCTTAATAAATTACCCAGGTTCAGGTATTTCTTTATAGCAACACAAAAACAGCCTAACACGGAAGTACTGATTTTTTTTTTTTAAATTTCCTGCAAACTAGCAGTAAGTTACCTAATTTATATAATTCATATGCTTTAAGATGGGCTCATTTTTCAGCACGTGAAATTGTCTCATGGGCAGCTCAGGAGGGTTGCATATAACTTGTTTCTCAACTACATTATTGTTCCAAATAATGGAACAAATCCCCATGGTGCTACCGTTGAGTAGCGGACATGACTACTCAGAATGGAGACCTACGTCTCTAGCTGTGTACTCTACTAGTCTGCCATACTGAGAGTTTTGATTCATTTTTCCTGATAGTAAGAACTTGGAATCTGAAAATGTAAACATATAAACCTTAAAAGAATTAATGAGTTAAAATACTGTAGTGGTTCACAGTTCACTGCCATATATGACCCAGTGCAAATAAAGAAATCTAGATGACTTAATTTACTTTCATCAAGTTACTTAACAATCCCTGTTTTACTGTTGTTTTTTGAGTCCAAAGGCAGGTCATATAGATACACACTTACTTGGAAGTCTCCTCTCAAGTGGGTTACTCTCTGTCATATCACAATACCTTGAAACCATTCTGGCATTTTGAGCAGCCTCCTCACTCCAATTCTACAGTGGAAAGAAAAAAAAAGCACACGTTCTAATTAATATTTTCATTAGATTCTAATTTATTGTTTCTAATAATCCACGAGATATAATATCTTTAATTGTGTAAATTTAAAATGTAAATAATGAGATTACTGTTAAATGTCCTAGTAGAAAGAGAAAGACAACAATGTTCATTTATTATGTTGGTCCTTGAATTCACAAATCCAAAACTTGGTAATAACATTCAGAGATAGTTTCTCTCTCAGCTGTAGTAGAGAATTTAAGTAAATGCTTCCAGGAAAACAGACCAGAGTTACAATTCCAGCCTAGTAATTTATTTGTAGTTTAAACTCAGACATATTATTTTATCTCTTTGGATCTCAGTTTATCCATCTGGAAACTGTTACCTGTAATTTATGCCCAAAGGTTTGTTCAAATGTGATAATCCAAGGAATACAATTGAGATGTGCCAAATTTTAAGTATTCAATAAACGATGGCTGTGATTAGAAGGAAGTTCACAGTCATATCTACATCTAAAATGATGAATTACAAAAATAAAAGCTAACTTCACATGCCAGAATGTCACTAATTCTGTGTATATTTTCTCTCACTTTAACCTCACAGCAACTCTACAAAAGAGGTAATATTATGTCTATTTGTAAATAAGGGAACTAAGTAAGGCACAGAGACATTAAGTAACTTTTAGAGGTCACACTATAAATAATTGACAAAAAGACAATTTGGATACATTTAGGCTGGCTTCAAAGTACTGACTTCTCAGTGTGCATCAGCTGTGCTGAGTTGACGCATTTGGTCAGGTATGACTAAGTGACAGCTGTTCTCCCAATGCAGGAAGGGAGAAATCCTGTATCTGTGACAAATGATCTCCCTAACACTCTTCTATCATTGTGGTGTGTATGAAACTGCCCAATTTTTACGAAGGACTGAGATTATGAACATTTGTCTTATCTGAGTTCCCTTTCCAGGAAACCCACCATCAGGCCCCCCAGATGATAGCAGGGAAGTGAGGCTTTCCTGATCGTCACACCTGGACAAGAAGACACAGCTGCTGCCTGTTGGCCAACTCCTTTTCCTTGTCCCTTCTGTTTTTCCGTCCATCCTATATAAACCTTTAACTTTGGTTGGTTAGGGAGAGGGAGGGATTTGACAGTTAGACTGACAGCACCTGCAACAAAGTCTTTCTTCCCAGGTACTTGGTAATACTCATCTACTGATTGGCTTTCTGTGCTGTAAGAAACCAGACCTTGGCTGAACCCCTGGTGTTCAGCAACAAATATATCAATTTAAAAGAATACCCTTATATGTGCATATAACACATTGCCAACAGAAGTTGTAGAGTCTGTTTTTACTGTAGGTTTTTATGTGAATACTTCCGCTACTCTTTAGAATGTTTGGAGGACACTCATTTTCAGTATTGTCCTGAGCATGTGAAATATAATTATTATATGTATATGCTGCCATCTTGTGGTAGATATTTAGAATTACCCTTGAGGTTGATGAATTGACTAAACCATGAGATGAATTAAATAGCTCAGTACCTAGCACGGGGTAAAAACATGGTTTTGCAGGTTTTGATAATTTCATAATTTCAAACAAAAAAAAGACTTATTTTAGTCATGGCTATGTCTAACTGTTGGAGCAGAGATGACACCACACATTGACCAGTGTATAGGCTCTCTGGGCACGGGGAATACCATCACACTCACTAGTGAAGAAAACTTGCCAGAACTGGAACTTATCTGGTTAAAATATAGCAGGCTGTTTGTACTTTGAAGAAGCTGTATAGGACATTACTTTTGATTAATGTTGGTGAGATACTTCTTTTTGTGACATATTCAAAATTAAAATTAAAGCTGCTATTTATGATGGTACGAAAGGTCTGCATTCCAGGTTTAACAAGAGGCTCTACTTAATCAGCTTCAAATATTATGCTCAGAAACATTTATTTTTATTTTTTAGAAAGTCTCTGCCTGTAATTGTGTTTAACTCTTCAGTCCTCTTGTTCCTTAAATTTGCTGTTGCTACTTCTATCAGTGCAATCCTATACATGTCCTATGCATTGTTTATGGAGCAGCTGAACCCTCATATTTCCTTTGAAATATTGCTCAGTTTCACTGGTACACTTACTTTTATCATCTTGTTGGTATTTCATACCTTTGTACCTTAGCACTTGAATGTATATATTCTTATATTATTTCCAGTGTTTCTTCTGCATGTGCCATTTATCTCCAATCTCCAATTGGAGGCTATATTTTTCACTTTAACCTCGTTTGTATCTCCTAGGTAAATTTATTTGCTCATCTGGCAATCAAGGAATTTGGGCTCTACTTCTCCAGATTCTTGGATCTGGCACACTTGCATTTTAATCTGGGCTCTAGTACTCATGATTTTGAATAAGCTACTCAATTTTCCTTAGATTCAGTGTTAAAATCTGTTAAATGAAGAAAATTGTATTGGGAGAATGAAATGAGTTAATATAGCAAGGTATTAGAAAAATGTCTATTAATAATAGATACAATATGCATGTTTGCTCCAACGCCATGTAGGAATGCCTATGAAAGCTATTGATTTTTATTTTTAGTTCAAATACCCCTTTGAATTTTAAAGTGATTAAGGGATAAATTTCAAAATCATTTATCTATTTCCTTATTTCATCCTTTTCATCATTTGCAAGAGAAAGGTGTTCCTTAGAATCACCCTGCAGAGCCTGCACTATTTCTAACCCGTGTTGCTATATGCCAGTCCAGGGTTCAAGGAAACCGGCTGAGGGTGCTCATGAAACTTAGTGGTGCTGCTGGATAACAAATGTGAGGGTAATCACCTAAACATCTGAGATTTGTCTTGTAGCAGAGCATACCAGGTTTATAATGGAAAGAATTTATCTTTATTTATTGTGGGATGCAATGAAAGTGGGGGATAAACTTGCCAATATTTATTTACTTGGCCACATCAAGTAACTAGATATCCAGACATTTTAATTGTCAGATGAGTATCTTAGCCTCGGGACTACAGCCCAATGAAGACAGCTAGAAATGCATAGGTAACTTGTTAATCAATATTTGTCATGCGTACTGGCAGCATCAGTTGGGAGCTGGCTGTGGTATCCAAGTCAGATCTCCTGAATCAGGGTATCCGAGAAGGAGGCCCAGGAAGGTGTGCTTTACTAAGTTCTTCAGGTGATTCTTGAGCACATTAAAAAGGTGGAGAAGCACTGTCTGAGGGCAGAGAGGGGTGAAGCTCGACTGGCTGAGGTCTGTCACTGACTAACCACATAATCATCAGAAAGGTACTTCCCGTCTCTGGGCCTCTGTTTCTTTATGTAAAAGATTTGTTGTGAAGATAAAACTTGTAACATTTTAAAAGTGCATAGAACTTAATAAAAACTCAGTAAACACCGTTACTATTATTGCCATCATGGACGTTGCTATTGTTTGATCTTACCATCTTCAGCATGTTGCTGGCTGGTGGAACTACTCCTCTTCGGAGGCTGTTGTGTACAGTAACGATCTCTTCTTGTACATTTGCCAATTCAGTGAGGAGCTTAGTAAATTGCTCTCTAGCTGATTTCTTCTGTTACCAGAAAATTATTAATTAATTAGTGTTACTTGTTTTAAGTGGAATTTGTCACATATATTTTGCAGTTTTATAGTTTAATATTAAATAAACAGTGATTTATAGCATTTTTGAATTTATAATGTCTCAGCATATTGGATTCAATTTCTCCAGTGCTAGTTTTGAGGATTTCAGAAAACTAGGAAAGTTTTCGGGCTGACATTACATTAGTCCTCAGAATAATGCATTGGTTATCCTGTGATTAGGGTTTTCCCAAGTTCATACTTTGGTCCACGTTGAAGCATTTTTAACTGGGCAATAAGATCCAAAAAGGGAATGTCTTAAAATCACACCTTTTACTTACTCACTTCTCTGGTTTATTCTCCACACCTCCTACCCTACAACAAATGTACTCTTTGCTTCCCAAATAAACTACTTGTACTTGAACCCTGGTCTAGTGGTGTGCGTCTGGGAGAACCCAAACTAAGAGATTCATTATTGAGGACAAAGCTGGAAGTGTTTTCAATACAAATTGGGTGTCTTCTTCCTGATAATGTGAGAAAACATCAATGCTCTCAAGTGTATGTGTGAGACAGTATAACATGGAATTCAATTTCAGTGTACAATCTTGAATTTGTGACTGTTCTTTTCATTTATTTATTTTTTTATTCTGAAGCTCACTAAGAAGAAAAATTTATGGCCAAAGTATTTAGGTTAGCATTAATTGCTATAAAGAACATCTTTGTGTGTGTGTGTGTGTGTGTGTGTGTGTGTGTGTGTGTGATATCACATGTACTTCATTTTTTTTTTAATGTGGCAAAACTAATGTACTATAATGTGAGTGGTGTCTGTTGCTTCCTTAATTACCACATGAACATCAGCACAATTTATGAATGGATACGATCTAGCACCAAACTTACACAAATATAGAAGTATTCACTGTTATTTATTTTATATCAATAGTTTAGGGTATGGAGAGAAAACGTAAATATAGAATTTAGAAGACCCCTTTAGAGACTGCCTCTGTGGACGTACTCACGTGGTGTCATTTTTTTTCTCATGTTGCAACTCACTCTGATTTGGACTGGAGGAGAGGCTGAGGACCCGCATGATTCCACATACTATTCCCAGATGGCAACTCTCCTTGCTCCTCTGAAAACCTCTGCTCCAGAAAAACTCATGACACATGCCTCTCATACCTCATTCCTGAACATTTACTTAACATCCTACCATTAATTTTTTTCTTACTTCCTCTCATTCCTAAAAATTGGGTTTCCTGAAATGAATTCATCTTTTCTACCCAAATTTCTGAAGTCAATTCAAAGGAATTTAACATCCACATGGATGACTCCAACTCTTTGATGTCATAGGCCCTTAAAATCTTCCTCCTGTAGACTTCTCCTTTGATCCGCTTTATCCTCACTTTAATGGTAACCAACTATATCTCATGATCATCCCCAAACACCGTACTTCCCAAAATGCTGGTCAAGCATTTCCCTGCCTGATCAGAATTTCCTGTTCTTCCAAGTTGCCAAGATCAGCCGTTCTGACTGCCCTTCAATATAATAGAGCCTTCTCATTCTTCCTTTTCTCTGCTAGCCGTCTCTTGTCTTTTCTTTCTTCTCTATCTGTGTTCTCTAATTTCAGCAACTCTCCCTTTAGAATATTGAATCTTTTGTCTGCACAACCTCATCTAGAAATACCTACCGAAAACACCCCAACTTTGGATGAGACTGACAATTCTCCTGCCTGCTCTGTCAGCTGAGCATTGCTAGAAAAATGTCTCA
This sequence comes from Cebus imitator, assembly GCF_001604975.1. Taxonomy (NCBI): domain Eukaryota; kingdom Metazoa; phylum Chordata; class Mammalia; order Primates; family Cebidae; genus Cebus; species Cebus imitator. The sequence continues at coordinate 2,316,614 of NW_016107563.1, read as the reverse complement.
CAAAACAACACATACCTGCATGACCCAAAATCAGTATGACTGATCCCAATAGTTCCTTGATTCTTCTAATCAGTTCTAATGAATTGTTTTGTTAGCTCACTCCGCCACTCTCCACATTATTGTAGAACTTTTGCACTCTCCCCTATTCACAACTACCTTCTCTCAGTAGGTTGTGAAACCTCCTTCTTCCCTCAGCAAAGAGAAGCCATCAGAGGCAGCTGCTTCAACTGCCTTACCCAGTCTACCCATCTACCTGTATCTGTCCCTTTCTTTCCTCCTCTTCTGTGGTACTAGAGAATGGGTCACTCTTTCTAATCTTTCTAAGGCTCAACTTTCCAACAGTGTTATTAAGTCCATTTTCTTCCATCATCCCCCCAAATCTTACATTATTTATTTTCTTTTCATTTTGTGTTTGCTGACAGCCACTCTTTCCTTCTGGCCCTTCCCAGTGGTGTTCATTTATGATTCTGCAGCTTATATCTTTTTTTTTTTTTTTTTGAGAAGAAATCTGGCTCTGTTGCCCGGGCTGGAGTGCGGTAGCACGACCTTGGCTTACTGCAGCTTCTGTCTCTAGGCTCAAGCCATTCTCCTGCCTCAACCTCCCAAGTAACTGGGATTACAGGTGTGCACCACCATTCCTGGCTACATGCTGCTTACATCTTAAATAAGCAAACATCTCCTCATTTACCTCACTTTCGCATTCAACTATTGTTCTCTGTCTCTACTCTCTTTCTCTATCAATATTCTGGAAAATGTTGACAAATCTGGCTGTCTATAATTGCCCAAGTAACAGACTCTTGCATTTACTTCCCCCTGTTTTTTCAATAATATGTTCTCTATCATAGGTGATCCACCTCCCTCATTGCTTAGGCATTAGGCAATGTCTGGAGAAATTTGGTGTTGTCATGATGGGCATGACAGGGGGAAAGTGCTCCTGCCATCTTGTGAATAGAGGGCAAGGATGCTACTGCTAAATTCCTACAAGGCACAGGACAGCCCCCACTACACCAAATAATTGTCCCACAGAAAATGGCAATAAGGTTCAAGTTGGGAAACCCTACATTAAAATATTCTCCTTTTAAGGTCTCTGACAAGCTCAATTTGCATATACAATATTGGTTTACTGACTTTATTATACTTGGTTTATTGGCTGCTGATTCCTGTGACTAAGCTTTCAGTGTAGAAATACTCTTTCTTCTGGTGTAAGGAACAAAACACTAGTTTTTTCTTTCCTTTCAGACTTCTCTGCTTCCTTCACCTGGACTGATTGTGGCTACTGCCTGCTTTCCACTGGCCTCCCTGAATCCACTAATGCTTTACTACGTCGATTATATTCTCTCTCCTACTGCTTGCTGCATCCTTTCATAATCCATTCTCCACTCATCATTCAGAATAAAAAATTTAAAAACAGTTTACCATTCATAAAAAGAGGAACTAAATCTTTAACAAGGTCTTTTAATACTCTGCTTATTTTTCAGCCTCTATTTAGGATATAAATACATACACACCCTTATCTCTGCTGTAGACACACTGATTTTTTTTTTTTTTTTGGTTGTTGTTACCTGAATGTGCCAATTTCCTTCCTGCCTTAGAATATTTGCCCATGCCTGTACCTTTGATAGTACACCTTGAGAGCTTGCAAGACCAACTTATTCTTCAGATCCCAGGTCTACTATGTGCTCAGAGAAGTCTCTAATTAGCTCAGACAAGATTCAGCCTGCCCGTTACCTGATCATAACTCTCTATAGTTTTCATTAAAAAAACTTTTTGGGTAACATTTACCAGATTGTCATGGAAAACTACCTATATCAATAGTAAAAGCAATTTATGTTAATATCCCAGCAAACTCTGACACTATTGGAAGTTTAAAATACCATTCAGGTCTGGTGGTTAGTTTATTTGGTTTCTACTGGAGTCTGAAAAAAGAAAGCATAAGGCTATTTTTTTTGTGTGTGTGGGCAAATTCAACACATTATTTACTTTAACTGGGACTCATTTAAAGTTTATGTAATAAATTTGTGTTGGGGGCTTAATTTATCATCTGGTTTAAATTTAAAATTCTTAAGCCTTTATTTTATGACCAAACTGTCTATAAAATGTATGAAAATATTCTAATAATTCTCTGTTATAGAACATAAACATGTTGTTTTATCAATGCCTTCTACTTTTTCTTTTATATTCTTGGTCAAAAGCGAATTGGGTATGGTTTCTCTTGGATGGGTGGAGTTCTACCTATCTGCTCTTTGCTCTGGACTTTTAACTAGTGATACTAATTTCTTCTTTCACATGGCAATCTGGGCTAGGCTGTTTCCCAGAACTGGGCCAAAGTGGTCTAGACAGCCTAGTACTAGGTCTTGGCGGTAAATATAGATTTCTGACTGTTTGCCTTTCTCCCTTCCTCTGGAATGGTTGCTATGCTTCAGGTTAGCTTTTTCCTTATTATGAAGCATGGAAATCAGCCTTTCACGGTGGGGAAGTAAAATGGTCAGATAATCAGAGGGAAGGAAGAAGTCTTATTGAGGACTCTAATTCCAGCTTACTGGAGGATTACTGGACATTAAACATGAGCTCCACCTAGTCTCTCTTTGGGGAAGAGGAGTGAGTAACAGGATCCAAACACCAAACCAACACCTGAATAGCCTAATGCCTAAGGATTTTTTTCAACCATAAAACTAAGTGTCTTTTATTTCTTACTTCTCTTACCTGGCCTATGAAAATATAAAGGCCACTCATTTTCTAAACCAAAGTTATTTATTTCAGTTAGTCATAAAATTTTGAGTAAATTAAAATATATATTATTTTCTTTATATCATTGAAGTTATTTAAAGGTGAATATTATTCTCTGATCATAAGATATTATATCATTGAGGGTTTTACTCCTGTTTTGTGACTGTTAAAATTATTGTTTTTAAGAATGAGTGAGATTCAGGTCATATATCTTGATACCATCACTTATGGCTCCTCACGTCACTCTGTGCTGTTGGCACCTTTCCATTTTATATTTAATTTTGACATTTTGAATTCTTATTATAGTAAAAACTTATATAGTTTATCTGCATTCTCAGCTTTTTTGCTTGTATTATCCAGAGGGGCTACAATGAAATAGATATGGACCCATGGAGCTAACTGATTAAGTATAATTTCAGGCCCTGCCATGTCCTAGTTCTCAGATATGAGCCATATGACTCGCCCTTCCTATTCTTTGGTTCTCTTCTGAATAACATGGTATTAAGATGAGTACTTGCCTAACAGGGCTATTGTGAAAACAAAGTGAGTAATGTGTGTAGTGGCCTTACAACAGTGCATCTAACGTAGTGAATTCTATTTAAATGTTAGCTCTTAGCTTTACTTAAAAGTAATTATGAAACATACAACCCTCACATACTTTCGTGGTCAACATAGGCAGTAAGCAAGCAGCAGCAACCAAAAACAAGAGGTATTTAATTGCCATCCCTGAAAAGAAAAAATAACACAAGTTTAGATTATTCTCAACTCATGGGATAACATCTTGTAATAAACCTTATTTGAACCACTTTTACATGTGTTTGCATTTTTTTTTTTTTCCAAAAGAAACCTTCAAGATCCGAACAAGGTTTAATGTGGGACCCATATAGGAAGACAGGACTGTTGTTGGAAGTATAGTAGACTCTCAAAAATATAAATTGTTTTAATATTTGGACTTTTGAATATGTTATATTGTGTGACATGAGGGAATTAAGGGAGCATATGGAATTCAAACTGCTCATCAGCTAACATTAAAGTAGGGAGATTATCCTGAAATATCTGGGTGAACCCAATATAATCATAAGGGTATTTAATGTTGAAGAGGAAGTCAGAAGAGTCAACGTCAGTGATGAACATGAGACAGACTTGACCAGCCATACTGAATTTGCAAACAAGGAAGATACTCTGAGCTAAGGAATATGGATGGTCTCTGGACATAGAAAAAGGTAAGGAAACAGATTCTTCCCTTAAAGTTTCCCTGTTGACAACCTGACTTTAGCCCAGTGAAACTTATTTGAATTCCTGACTTCCAGAACAATAGGATAATAAACCTATATTTATTTTAGAACATTGAATTTATGGTAACTTGTCATAATAGCAAGAAGAAACTAATATAAGAACACAGAAAGATTTGATTTAAACTCTCCATCAGCTACAAAGTAGAGGAATAATTTGGTACTACTAATTTATGTAAGTGACTTAGAGATATACTATAATATCTGATCACCTTGCTAAGCATGGCTGTCATTATGAGTCAGAAAAATCAGAGCTAATGTACCTTCTCCTTTATTTTTAGTTAACATAGCTAGCTAACTCTAGGATATTAATAAGTATAGATGATTAAATTTGGTTGGCACCTTCTTTTCACCATCTGCTAAGTTTATTTCTGAATTAATCCTGCTGTGTGAGAAGCAAAAAAGGCTAAGTTTGGTTCTCATTTTATAAAACCAAACACTTTTAAAGAGCAAGGTAACAAATTTGTGCAGAATAATACAGGGCAATTACTCGTGCTTTTTCACCCAATGATGTAGTTCACCATTGCTTTCACACTTCCCCTGCTTACTGCCAGACGTGCTTAATATGAGAGAGAACTCTCTAAATCAATTCTTTCAGAGAACATACACATGTAAGCAATCTCACCTTTTTCCCTCCAAATATTCACATAAACCTCTCAAGATTTATCATAATTTGGTGACGTAGGTGATGAAATATTCCCTTCTCTTACTAATCCTCAAAAAATCTAGTAAAGCAGATAATTTTAACCCTGAAGTAACTGAAAAAAAGTAAACTAAATGGGAGATTCTGAGGCGAGGGCCTTCAAAATAGCAGACTAAGCATCTGGCACTTGCCTTCTCCATAAAGAAGCACCAAAATAAGGAATAGATAATTAAAATTCAAATATACTATCTAGTATTCAACAGAGAAGTGGCATGAAACACCTTAACCAAGGAAGGAGAGAAAAATATGGCAGTCTGCTCAGTTGGGATCAGCTGGAAGCCTGGAAAGGCTCCTTAGTGCATGCAAAGGGTAAGTGAGTGACCCCCCCTAGTGCACATTTTCACCATGGACTTCTGCATCCTAGCCGTTGGGGTGCCCCTAGGTTCTCACAGACCCCTGAGACTAACAGAGAGTTGCCTGAAGACTGCACAAAGGCACAGTTACAGAGGAATGTTCATGGTAGGTCCCATGGGTTTCACACACTCTTGAGTCCTAGATAGCTATGGAAAGGTGCTTTATTGACAGTCTGTTTCCAACCCAGCTGCATCCTGCACAGGGGCCAACAGTCCTTGCATATCCACATCTCTGGAACCGCATTGACATTCCCACCTGTAGCATCTGCTGCAGCTAGCTGTTGCTCCCAGAGATGGTATATTTAACAAGTGATGAAAGAAAAAAAAGAAAAAAACAACTTCTACCCATGGATACTGTAACCAAGAAAGTTATCCTTCAAAAATGAAAGATGATAAAAAAAAAGTATTTTCCAGACAAGCAAAAGCTGAGAGAATTTACTACCATTAGACTGGCTCTACCAGGAATGCTTAAAAGAGTCCTACACATGGAAGTGAAAAGATATCTACCACCATGAAAACACACAAAAGTATTAAACCCACTGGTAGAGCAAACACAAATAAGGAAGAGAAATAACTCAAATGTTATCACTACATAAGACCACCTAACCACAATGATAAACAATAAGAGAAAAAGGAAACCAAAAATATACAAAACAAAAAGAAATCAACTAATAAAAGGAAACATCAATAAAAACATTGAATGTACATGGATTAAATTTTCCACTTAAAAATACAGATTGGTTGAATGAATTAAAATATGACCCAGCTGTATTCCTTCTATAAGAAACTATCTCTCCTGCAAAGATAGATATAGATTGAAGGTAAAGGGATATCAAAAGATATTCCATACGAATGAAGACCAAAACTAAGCAGGAATATCTTTAGCTATATAAGATAAAACAGACTTTAAGTCAAAAACAGCAAAAGGCAGACAAAGAAGGTCATTATGTAATGATAAAAGGATCAATTCAGCAACAGAATGTAAAAAATCTAAACGTATGCACCCAACAATGGAGCGCCCAGATATATAAAGCAAATATTATTAGATCTAAAGGGAGAGGTAAACTCCAGTACTATAATAGTGGGGACTTCAACACCCCACTCTCAACATTAGACAGATAACCTAGGCAGAAATTAACAAAGAAACATTGGATTTAAATTGTACAATTAACCAAATGAACCTAACAGACATTTGCAGAACATTTTATCCAATAACTACAAAGTGCACATTCCTCCTATCAGCACATGAAACATTCTCTAGGATGGACCATAAGTTAGAAAACAAAACAAGTCTCAACAAATTTGTAAAAATTGCAATGATGTCAAGTGTCTTCTCTTACTACAATGAAATAAAACTAGAAATCAATAATAAGAGGACCTTTGTAAACTGTACAAAATATGGAAATTAAACAATAGGCTCCTGAATGACCACTGGGCTAAGAAAGAAATTTAGGAGGAAATCAAACAATTTTTTGAAAAAAATAAAAATTGAAACATAACATACCAAAACTAATGGGGATATAGCAAAAGCAGTGTTAAAGGCAAGTTTATAGTAATAAACACCTATCTCAAACAAAAGAAAGATTTTAAATAAACAATCTAACAATGCATCTCAAGAACTAAAAAAAATAAGGACAAATCAAACCCAAAACTAGAAGAAGAAAGTTTAGAGCAGAGCTAAACAAAATAGACTTAAAAAATAATACAAAGGATCAACAAAATGGAAAGTTAATTTTTTGAAAAGATAAACAAAACTGATAAACGAGTAGGCTGAGTGACCAAAATAAAAAAGAGGAAACCCAAATAAGCAAAATCAGAAATAAAAAAGAAGATATTACAATTTTCACTACAGAAATATAGAAAATCATGAGATGACCATGGATAACTACATACTAACAAATTGAAAATTTTAGAGAAAATAATAAATTCCTGTAGACTTAAAAGCTACTAAGATTGAATCAGAAAGAAATAGAAACCAGAGCAGGCAGGGCGTGGTGGCTCAAGCCTGTAATCCCAGCACTTTGGGAGGCCGAGGTGGGTGGATCACGAGGTCAAGAGATCGAGACCATCCTGGTCAACATGGTGAAACCCCGTCTCTACTAAAACTACAAAAAATTAGCTGAGCATGGTGGTGCGTGCCTGTAATCCCAGCTACTCAGGAGGCTGAGGCAGGAGAATTGCCTGAACCCAGGAGGTAGAGGTTGCGGTGAGCCGAGATTGCACCATTGCACTCCAGCCTGGGTAACATGAGTGAAACTCCGTCTCAAAAAAAAAAAAAAAAAAGAAACCAGAGCCAGGCAATAATGAGTAATGAGATTGAATTGTAATAAAAACTTTACCAATAGATGAACTAACATCTATTCTTCTCAAACTATTCCAAAAAAATTCAAGAAAAGAAAAGTTGCCCTAATTTATTCTAAGAGGCTGGTGTTACTCTGATACCCAACCCAGACAAGGGTGCAATGAAAAAGAAAACTATAGGTCAATATTCCTGATGAACATAGAGGCCAAGTTCCTTAATAAAATACTAACAAATTAAATCCAACAGTACATGAAAAAGATAATGCACCATGATCAAGTGGGATTTATACTAGGGATGCAAGGATGCTTTGCCATATGCAAATCAATAAATGTGATGCATCACATTAACAAAATAAAGGAAGATAATCATATGGTAATCTCAACTGACTCTGCAAAATCATTTGATAAAATTTAACATCTGTTCCTGACAAAAACTCTCAACAAACTTAAGAACTGAAAGAACATAACTTGGCCATGTGTGGTGGCTCATACCTATAATTCCAGCAATTTGGGAGGCTGAGGTGGGCAGATCACTTAAGGTCAGGAGTTCAAGACTAGCCTGGCCAACATAGTGAAACCCCATCTTACTAAAAATACAAAAAAATGGCCAGGCGTGGTGGCATACGTGCCTGTAGTCCCAGCTACTCGGGGGGTGGTGGGTAGGGGGGCAGAGGTGGGAGAATGACTTGAACCCAGGAGGCGGAGGTTGCAGTTAGCCAAGATCATGCCATTGCACTCCAGCCTGGGATACAGAGCAAGACTCCATCTCAGAAAAAGAAAAGAAAGGAAAAGAAAAGAAAAGAACATAACTCAACGTAGCAAAAGCCATATATGACAAATTCACATCTAACATCACACCGAATGCGAAAAAGCTGAATGTCTTTCCTTTAAGGACTAAAGCAAGACAACATTGTCCATGCTCAGCACTCCTATTTAACATAGTGCTGGGAAGTTCTAGCCAGAGAAATTATGCAAGAGAAAGAAATAAAAGGCATTTAAATTGGAAAAGAAAAAGTCAAATTGCCACTCTTTCCAGATGATATTATATCTAGAAAACCTAAAGACTACCAAATTCTGAGATCTGATAAGTTCAATAACTTTGCAAGATACAAAATCAACATGCAAAAATTAATAGTGTTTCAAATAAAATATCTAAAGATAAAGTTCACAAAAGAGGAGAAAAAATTCTACAAGGAAAATTACAAAACTCTTATGAAAGAAATTGACAAGGACACAAAATATTGAAAATAATCCCATACTCATGAATTAGAAGAATTAATTTCGTTAATATAACCATAATATCTAAAGCAATCTACAGTCATTACAATTCTCATCAAAATACCAATGTCATTTTCCATAGAAATAGAAAAAAATCCTAAAATCATATGGAACAAAAAATAGCTTAAATAGACAAAGCAATTCTGAGCAAATAGAACAAAACTAGTTATCATACTCCCTGAGTTCGAAATATATTACAAGGCTCCAGTAAATAAAAATCATGGTATTGCTAGAAAAATAGATACATAGACCAATAGAACAGAAGAGAGAACCAAGAAATAAACCCACATATATACAGCCAAATGATTTTTGATAAAGATACCAAGAACATTCATCAGAAAAAAGATATCTTCTTCAATAAGTGGTACTAAAAAGTTGGATACTCATATGCATAAAAATGAAAGTGGACTCATCTTTCACCATATGCAAAAATAAACCTAAAATAGATTAAAGACTTAAACACAAAGTCTGGAACTATAAAATTATTAGGCAACAACATAGGAAAACACTTCAGAACATTGATCTAGGCAAAGCTTTTATTACTAAGACCTCAAAAGCACGGACGACAGAAACAAGATGGCAAATGGGACTATGTTAAACTAAAAAACTTTATAACAAAGAAAACAATCAACAGAGTGAATGGCAATGTGTTTAATGGGAATAAACATTTGCAAATATGCTGGACTAATATCCAGAATACGTAAGAAACTCAAACAACTAAACAGTGAAAAAACAAATAATCCTATTAAAAAGTGGGAAAAGGACATGAATAGACATTTCCCAAAAGAAGACATACAAATGGCCAAAGAATATATGAAAAGAATGTTCAACATCACTAATCATCAGGGAAATGCAAACTGAACAACGATGAGATATTATCTTGCCCCAGTTAGAATGACTATTATTAAGACAAAAGAATTACCGAAGCTGGTTATGATGCGATGAAAAAAGAGCTCTTACATGCTGTTGGTGAGAGTAGCCACTATGGAAAACATTATGGAGATTCCTCAAAAAGCTACAAGTAGAGGTACCATACAATCTAGCAATTCTATTACTGGGTATTTATCCAAAAGAAAATAAATCAGTATATCAGAGGAATACCTGTACTCTCATGTTTATTTCAGCACTGTCTGCAATAACCAAGGTAAGGAACCAATCTAAGTATTCATTAATGGCTGAGTGGACTAAGAAAATGTGGCATATATACACAATAGAATGCTATCAGCCATAAAAAAAAGAATGAAATAATGTCATTTGCAGTAACATGGCTAGAACTGGAGGTCATTAGTTTAGGTGAATAAGCTAGGCACCAGAAGACAAATATTGTGTATTCTCACTCATATGGAAGCGAAAAAAAAGTTTATCTCATGGAGATAAGAGTAGAATGATAAATATCAGAGACTGGGAAGAGTGTGTGTGGAGGGTGGGTCATGTGGGAATGGATAAAGAGAGGTTGATTAATGGGTACAAACATACAGTTAGATAGAAGAACTAAATTCTAACGTTTCATAGCAGAGTAGGGTGACTATAATTAACAACAATGTATTGTATATTTCTAAATAACAAGAAGCAAGGACTTAATTTGTTCCCAAAACAATTCAAGGTGAGGCTACTCCAGGTGAGGAATGCCCCAAATATTCATACTTGAATATTACACAGTCTTTGGATGTAGCAAAATATCACATGTGCCCCATTAGTACATAAACATATTATATTATAGTAGAAAAGGAGCTTCTGACACAAAGTAGATTGACATATAGTCACACATATATATATACCCACATACATACACATGCACATGCATATATATACTTATATATTTATCTCTACCTACATTATATATTGCATATATGTAAATACATATAAATATACAGAATATATATACATATCCACTGCAGTATTATACATATTAGTCTTCATTATAAGCCTGTCTATAATTGCTGTTTTTGCATTTTCTGAAGGACAGTTTTTGAGGTGATGTGTGCTCATTATCTTGATTGTTATGATGTTTTCATGGTTGTATACTTACATGTACCTAAAGCGTACCTCAAAAAAGCTGTTATGAAAAGCTCAAGAAATACCCTCCCAAATTTGTTTTCCACCAGTCAAAAATTGATACTGATTATTTAGATTCTGTCTTTCAAGTATCCTTTTTTTCCTCACACACAATACCAGTACTTAGTTAAATTTACATATGAAAACATAATTTATATAAAATATTATCTTGCTTTTCCCAGAATTTCCATTGTTATTACATATTGATCATAAATATTATTTTGAAAATGTGATTAATTTGTAAGCTACTTGTGATTTTGGCTAAAGTGTTATTTTCAATCTGTTAGTATTTTTTTCCTAAGTAATGCTATTGTGACTATTTTGACACAAATGCCCTTACCATTTTTACTAAGTTTTTTTTTTTTTTTTTTTTATATTATCCTAGAGTTTGAGCCCCAGGACTGAAAATCAATTACTATCTGTGGACTTTAAAAAATAATAATATACATGTAATTTTACTTCTAAGTGTATCTAATACATAATAAGGGATTAAGAAATAGTTAATAAATAAATTTACTCTTTTACAGTTGTAATAATTAGCTATTTCAGATATTAGGAGCCACACACACAACCTCAGACTCCGACCACATACACAACCTATTAATTCAATACAGTGTCATACCAATCCTGAAGTTAAAATATTTTATCTAGTTTATACTATTATCTATAAGATTGCTAAATCCATTCTGTGAATATCAACTTTCTTTTCTCTAGAATGAACCTAACATGTTGAAGACATAGATGAAATTCCTAGGACTACATGAGACAATTCTTTAGAGTTAACTGCTGTTGTTCTTTTCAGAAAGGTTTGTACTTCAAAATCCAAAGTTGAAGGCATACTGTATTTTATAAATGGACTCTAATTCATTCTAATAGAATACCTTTGAAAAAATAATATCACTGATACTATTAGAAAAAAAAATATATATATATACACATACATACAACTTGCATATTTTACATACAGATTTAAATTTTTTTTGTCAAAAATGTGAAAAAAATTCTTTGTCGTATAATATAAGATGAGTAAGAAATTTGATATAATACTAAATCTAGGTGACTTAATGCCAGAACTTATTTTCTGTGCAAGTATTAAAAGCATCCAGAAGAAAACTTATCATGATCTCTTACAAATGATTATGGGATAACTGGTGTCAGCTGGGATTGTGGTTACATTAGCATGTTGGCATGTTCAAAGAATTCTGTTTGATCAACGTTTAGGGCAACTATGCTAAGGGAAACTGCTAAGAAAGGACCTTAGATTTTTAAGCCCAAGTTTTGGCTTGAGGTCAATGGATAGGTAAAATGTGTATACTCAAAGTTATACCTTCTCAGAGAACTAGAAACTACAAAAAAACAGAAGGGTCATTTTTGTTTGCTTGTAGTGTAAAGAGTCACTTGGGGAACTGAGTCAAAATATGACAGTAGAAGTTAATAATTCAATATCAGAAGTAAATTAAGTATTTTAGAATGAGGATTGAATACAGGCAATTATGAAGGTATTTTTGTTGTCGCAGAAGTATAATAGTACAGATTTTGGGGACTGGGATAATTCTAGGAGGTATAGCTCAAAATTGGGTAGGGCTGAAGGGGACTGCAGGAAACAGAGGATTTGGCAAATAGCAAATCCTGCTGATGTAAGAAAGATGCACACATAGAGATTAGAATTGTAGAGCATGACTCAGAGCTGGATCAGAGGTTGTGAGGGTGGAAATATAAATGGGTCCAGAGTAAAAGACCCTGTAGATCCAGACTGAGGTAAGTCCCAGAGGTTGTACTAAGCCCAAGTCCATTTCAACCAAGGAATTACATAGCTGGTTGAACTCAGGTAAATGTAGCTCTTCTGAACAGATGCATTACAGAAGAAGCATCACTTCGTTGACTTTAGCATCAATTTCTTCTTAACACGATTATCGTGTACACAAAAGGCAATCTTAAGTCAATACTCTTAAAATATTTTTAGATAATAATACCAGCTAGTTGATATGCTATTTAAATGTATTTCTTTACACTTTAGTTTCAGATTGTGTTTCTTATTGACAAATTTGTAGATCTTAAACAACTAAAAGTTAATATTTTGTGGGAGTAAAGATCAAAGATGAGAGAAAAGACTGAGGACAACTGGGTACTGCCCTATGGCATGCCCTGGGGAATGCACCCTCATGTATTCAATTGTTAGACCATGACCTTCTCAGAAAGCACTTGCATGAAGAACAGTGCCTTCCTTGCCTTAATCAAACAATTAAGACATGAGCTCTACAAGAAATACATCTTATTTTTAATCTTCCTCAACTCAGTGAAGGTGAGTTATAACTTACATATAGCACAGCATGTCACTCTTAAGCATATAGTTTGATTAATTTATAACTATGTATATACTAGTGTAACCACTACAAAAATCAATATATAGACGATTTCCAACACTCAAGAAGGTCCTTTGGTAGTTTGATTAATTTATAACTATGTATATACTAGTGTAACCACTACCAAAATCAATATATAGATGATTTCCAACACTCAAGAAGGTCCTTTGGGCCCCTTTGAGTCTGACACCCCCAAGAATAAGAAAACTATGTTGATATAACCAGGATTAGTTTTATCAGTTTTAGAACTGTAAATAAGTGGAAAATGTATTTTTAATGTCTAACCTCTCTCACTACTCATTATTATGCTTATGAGTTTCATTCATGTTGCATGTGAAGAAGTTTGTATTTGTTAATAGCTGCAGAATATTTCACTGTACACATACAGTATAATTCATTTAATCATTCTATTACTTATAAGAATTTTGATTATTTTCAGTTTGAAACTATTATGAATAAAACTTCTATGAACATTTTATCGGTACCTCTTTTAGCAAACACTGTTGTTATTTGTGTGTGTTATGTGTGTGTGCATGTTTGGATATATACCCCAGAGTGGAATTATTGGGCCATATAGTATTTACATGTTTTGCAGGTATTGTCAAATAGTTTTCCAAATAAGTTTTATCAATTCATTCTCACATCAGCTTCATCTACTCACCTATTATTTGTATTCTCAACTTTTTTCAATTTTATCTATTATGTTTGTGTAATACTAGTTCATTGCAGTTTTTAATTTATATTTGTTTAATAGCAAGATATTGAGCTTCTTTTCATGTGTTTATAAGCCACTTGGATCCCATCTTTTGTGTAATCTCTGTTGAATGTTTTGCCCATTGTTATAATTCGGTTGACGATATTTTTCTTATTGGTTTTTATGAATTCTCTATATGTTCTTGATAAGGCAATTGTTAAATATTTTACAAATATCTTTCCTTAGCCTATGGCTTATTTTTTGAGCTATCTTAGTTGCAGCTTTTGTTAAAAGTTTCTAATTCAAATTAAATCTAGCTAATCTTTATTTTCTTGTATTAGTGCTTATGCATGTGTTTGTGTATATTCTATTTAAGAAATTTTGGTTATCCAAAAGTAATGAGTTACAAAAGGTATTTTCTTCTAGAAGATAGATTTAACATTGATAAAATATTGGAGAACAAAGTTGTAGAGTATACAGTACCAAGTATTAAAACTCACTATAGTATTGAAGTCATGAAGACAGAGTACTAGTAACACAAATACAGATAAATGGACCAATGGAACATTATGGAACACAGAGACAAATTCACATAGTTACCTGATTTGTGACAAAGTCTCAAATGCAATTGAATGGGGAAAGAATGATCGTTTTTATAAAAAACATGAAGTCAATGGAATATCTAATGGATAAAAAAATACAGATTCTGATTGCTACCTTCCATTAAAACAAAAATTATTTTCACTTGAATCAGAGATTTAAATGTGAGTACCAGCCAGGTGCAGTGGTTCACTCCTGTAATCCCAGCACTTTGGGAGGTCGAGGTGGGTGGATCACCTGAAGTCATGAGTTCAAGACCAGCTTGGCCAACATGACAAAACTCCCTCTCTACTAAAAATACCAAAATTAGCCAGGCATGGTGGCACATTCCTGTAATCTCAGCTACTAGGGGAGCTGAGCCAGGAGGATTGCTTGAACCTGGGAGGCAGAGGTTGCAGTGAGCTGAGATCGTGCCACTATACTCCAGCCTGGGCAACAGAGCGAGACTCTGTCTCAAAACAAACAAACAAAAAATAAACACAAATGTGAGTACCACCTTATTTTTACAGATCTAAATGTAAAAACTACCATATTTCTAAGAGATAAATTCCAGTTGCTTGATGATTATCTGGTATTATTTGAAGTGTGCAGTCACATTTCTTGCAAATTCTCTTGTCTAATGATTTTCTTTCATTATAGTCAATTTGGTTCATTGTGTCATATGTAAAACATCTTTGTAAAAATGAAAGGAAGGCGGTTGGTGGTAGCTTTGGTATATACTACTAAAGGTAAGATTTTCCATAAGCAGTTTTGGGGAGAATTATTCAGATAATACAAAGCATTAATGGGATGGAGATAGAAACCGGAAAGGGAGTGAGGGAACAGGAAATGTCCAAAGGAAGTTGTTGAGGAAGGCTGAGGTCAGGTGGGGCACAAAAGTTGTGTGATTTACAAGTCCAAGACCTAGCATGAAGACTCTGGAGACTTGAAGCAAGATTAGAAACTGACAGGTGGAAAGACAGCAGAAAGGACAGCTTAAAATCCTGTCCCAGCACCCACCACTCAGCTCTCAGTTTCTCCCTCATGCTTCCCTGTTTCTGACAGAAGCTGACTTACAGCCTTTGTAAAACAAATCTTTTATCACCATTACCCATTAAATACCTAGCAACTCCCCAAAATAAAATGTAAAGGTATAAAAGAGAACCAATACCTATTTGACTATGGCCCCTTTTTACTAATTCTTTTGGCATCGTTTTCAATATTTTATGAAATAAAAGATGCCTACCTTGTCATTTTCAAATCTATATAAACACAAGGTAATTGTCCTTACATGAAAAAATGTTTCTTCTAAGCCCTCCCCAAGAAGTTAATGAGAATGAAGTCAACATGTAACATTACTTTGTATTTGTATAGTATATCTTAGCTTATATATCCCTTTATTAAAAGCATGGAAATAACTAACATTTACTTTTAGCTAACAATAGTATTAGAATAAAGTTTTGTATGTAATCTCATTTAATATTATAACAATGCTATTGGGTAGTCACTTATGAATTTCATTTTCAAATAAAGAATCTGGCAAAGATTATATAACTTACCCAAATCCACGCAGCTTGTAAATTTGTGTCCTGATGAGAACCCAGCCTTTCCCTTTGTAATGTACTCTTGCTTTTAAATGGTAGTCCACAGGGGAGATTTGTTCAATGAAGCAGTCAGTACAAGGTAAATGCCTATAACAGATCACGGGATTACAGTGGACACCAGGCATGAATACATGAAAATCAGAACAAACCTAGAGTCTGTGAAGATTACAAATCATGATTGTGGGGACATTTCTATTTTATAACCCAGGCAACATCATCAATGGACCTCACCAATTTTAAACTTTCACCTTGGGAATAAGCTGCAAAGATTAGCTGCATGATTCAGTAGAGCCACAATCAGATAACAAAGGTCACCATGAGGGAAAATGACTGCCGGTCCAGAAAAGGGTAGCAACTTCTCAGCTTTGTTAAATTCATTCAGTAATTATTTACTGAGGTCTTAAGATGATTTATGCTCTCTTCTAGATGCTGAGGATACATAAAATAACAAAACACGTAAACTACACCGTCTTACGGAGTTTGCAATTTAGTGCCTGGCGTACAGTATGTGCAGTACATTTATAGTAACTGTGTCATATACTTGGAGAGGTCTGGGAATGAAAAGTTAAATAGTCCATTTTCCTAAGAACTTCCTGGTTAACAGGAAAACTATCTGCAGTTTGGGAGAGTGCTAATAGAGATTTGTTCAGAAACAATGTGGAAGCAACTAACTACCTTGAGAGGTCTAGAAATACTGAACAGTGTTATACTGAACACTAAATTTTAAAACATGAAAAATTCCAGATGTAATTTGAGTCAGATAATGAGAAATAAAATAAGACATTTAGAAATAAATGGGACAATAGAAACAAAGAAAGAAATATCATACAGACAGAAATTATATGAGAATAGTAAATATATTAGATATGTCAAATGTTTTTGAATCATTTTGTTATTCTGAAAAATTGGCAAATGTTTGTATGTGTGAGTGCATGGCTGCTTATATTGAAGCCTCTATATAGCTTGCTGGCATCTGTTTGAAATTATGAATTAAGTGTTTGTTCTTTGGAAGAAATAAGATATTATTATTTAATAAAATTTTTTTTTTCATGTCTTGCTTGAGAAAGATAATCTGAATATCTAAAAAGAAAGAGTGAAAATAAGGTAAGAAGTATGTAGTCATAAATTATTTTGTGTTAGTTTTGGGCTGGTGGTTAGAAAATAAAAATTAAAAGCAAGATCAGAGACTCTTCAGACACAATTTTCTGGTCTTGCCAAGGTATATAATGAATGTCCAGAAAACAGTCTGAAGGAAAGGAGAACTAAACATTACTAAAAAATTTCTCACTTATAGCCAGAAGAATTTATTTCTTTGGTTGAAAGAGATAGTATTAAACTAAAAACATAAAAAAGCTTATCTGTAAACTCTTTTACAGATAAGATGGGTTATTTTTAACTTTAGTTGACTTTAAATAATTTTACATGATCTTGGAATTAAAACTTACAAATTATTAAGCAACTTTCTCCAACGAAATACGTTGTAAAAAGAAAGCTGGAAAAGAATTGTTACTTCACCAAACCAGCATGGTTTATATACTGGAAATGTATGATTGTCATTTATTTCTTGCTAAACTGCTGTTTATAAAGGAGAGTGTCGATTCAACATCAAGTCAAGTGTTTATGAAAACTTAATTGCTTTGGTTTTATCTGTTGGTACTGTCAATTTCTGGCATTGCTCTACCCAACTCAACATTGTCTGTATTTATAGCACTGATGTCTTCATATAGAGTTGCTATCCAGTTTCAAATATGGTTTTTAAAGAAATTGGGAAGTGTTGGAAAGCAAAGCATAGCTTGATTTGCATCTGAATTCCAAATGTGGGTGCCAGTTGCTGTTTCTGTTCATAAATCTCCTATTTTCATAGATTATTCTCTTTCTGTTTAAGCTTTTTAGCATAGTAGTAAATTATCCGCAATAACTTTTTTCCCTAAAATAAATATCTGACATGTTTATCTAGCATATAACAACCTGATATAATATTTTAATTGGTTTATTCCAGAAAACTTTAGAGAAATAGGTGAAGGCCGATGTGTATAATCATATCATGTTTATGAGGATATATCAATTTTATAAAGAACCTTAAGATCAATCATTTACTCTTTGAGATTGGCTAACAAAAATTTTAGAAAGCACAAATATAAAATACATATTGAAAGACAAAACCAACATTCATGTGTTAAATGTGATTTTAAATCATATTTGTTAAATAATTGTTGCATATGTTCTGGCTGTGGCTTTATTCTAATTATCCACTGCGCACAGACGTCCTTTCCTCTCCATTCACTTTCTCCATGGCTGAACTCTTACCTTCAACAGTCCCATTTGTGTCTGATTGCTTCTTCACACCACTCAGTAAAATTTTGCTTATGCTTCAAAGTCTTCTATGTTGCAAGGCCTCAGTGACCCTAGACTTGCTCAGAAACTCAGGCCAAAAAGTGCTCTAGACTTTAACAAATTCAAACTTATGGTGCACATGAAATAAAGCCAAGTCAATTTTTGAATTTGAATTGTACGAACCCTGTGAGATTAGTAGCCCTTTGACATTTCCCCCCTCTTGTTCTACAATTTATAGCTTTCGTAATCAGAATGAAAGTCCATATACATTTATCCTTCTATTCAACTTTGTTTTAGTTGGCTATTTCTCATAATAAACAATCCCAATGCTCAATGATTTAAAGGAATAAAATTGGTCTCTCACTTTCTGGGAATCGGTGATTCAAGGATGGCTTGCTGAGCATACTTAGTTTGCGGTGTCTCCCTGATTGCAATCAGTTGTCAGTTGAGGCTGCAGACACTTGTGTCTCTGATGACTTTCCTGTTTCCAAATTGATTTACTTATATGACTTGCAAGTTGGTTCTTTTTGTTGGTTGGAAGCCCTAGTTGCTCTCCAGATTGGCCTTTCCACAGGGCTTCTGACTATCCTTACAACTTGGCGGCTACCTACTCCTGAGCAAATGGTCCAAGAACACAGGAGAGGCTGCAATGCCTTTAATGAGATAGAGTGAGAAGTCACACAGTTTATATTCTATTGGGTCATAGAGTCTAATTCTAATTTGATTAAAAAGGAGACCACAGAAGAGCATAACTACCAGGAGGCAAGGATTATTGCAGCTATCCTGGAAGCTGCCATCATACACTCCTACCCCTAAACTCTTTTTAACTTTAAATTCAGTTTTTTTTTTTTTTTTTTCTGTAGGAAAGTCCTCTGATTTCTCTCAAGTTATCAGGAAGATGTCAGTATAAAGCTGGAAATACAAAAACACTGTATCCTTTCTTTCCCAGGAGCAAAAGTATTTAAAAATTATGCCAAAAACCTAAATGGAAAACGAAGGTATCATGGTCTAAATGTTGGTGTTCCCCCAAAATTCATACGTTGGAACCTAATACCTAACGTGATTGTATTATGAATTTGGGCCTTTTGGGAAATGACTAGGTCAAGAGGGTTCTATTTCTTTCAAACTCGCTTATAAGGGCACTAATCCCATGGCACTAAACCCAAATGAGGTTTAAGGGAGTGCCTGTGCCGTTTTTGCCATGTGAGGTTACAGCTAGAAGGTACCATCTATGAGGAACAGGTTGCTTATCAGACTTCAAATCTGACAACACCTTGATCTTGGACTTCTCAGACTCCAGAGCCGTGAGAAATAAATTTTTGTTTTTTATACATTACCCAGTCTTAAGGTACTTTTTTTATTATAGCCCAAACAGACTGAAAAAAAAGATAGATAAATAAATTACACTTTCACAAAAGCAAACAAACTTCCTAACCAATACCAAGTATAGCAGTCACTTGAATCTTCCTCGAAAATGACTATAGAGATTTAGATACGCTTAATTTGGAACTTGCATCCGCTGGGATGCCAACAGAAAAAGATGACACACTCAAACTGGGTAATTGAGATAGAGTTTAATAAAGGGAATTTCCAAAGTTGAAGATAGGGTATAATAATAACAGTATGGACAATAGAGGAACCAGAATGATAAATAGCAAATTTATCATTCCTATCCTGAATGCGTAAGAGAAAGGAGGAGTTATTTTAGGTTGGAAAGTGAGAGAGATGTGTGGAAAGGGCTTCCTTGCAAGAAGCTGTGGCCTCGGGTGTAGAAACCCAACTAGCCCATAGAACTCCTTCAGATTGGAAGGTAAGCAAATATATACCCTGGACTTTGGCCAAAATCGACCCGAAGTCAAGGTCAAGAGAGATGTTAATGCAGATAATTATGCACATTTATATGTTTTAATTTCTAAGCTTCAGCTGCTTGTGAGACCCAGCCAAATTTACTTGAGTTGTAAGGCACTGTGTGGATCCTGTTTTAGTGCATCCAACCTGCACACATGCCATTTTATTACCCTTTGTGTGTGTACTGGTGTGGATGAATCTGGGCATGTGCAGAAAAAAACAATATTGGAGCTTAAGGAGCCAGGTGAGTCTTTTTCCCTTGGGGATGCAGAATAAATTGTGCTTTGTGTGCCTGCATTTTGAATATAATTGGTCACATGAAATCAAGTGTGGCATTTTCCGCTTTTGATGTCATGGCACTCAGAAAGTTTTATATTTTGGAACATTTCCGATTTCAGATCTTTGGATTAGGGATACTTAACCTGTACACAGCAAAATGAGATATAAAGATGTTTAGTACATTTTATGATCAGAAAAACATAATTAGCAACTTATATTTGGTGATGCATACTTGGATTAGGTTAATGATTAAGACCCATTGCTTCAGGAAGTCTCCCTGTCTGTCTCCCTGTCTTTGTATGTTTTCATAATTGTGCTTATATTTAACACAAAGCAAGGCATTTCACTGTAGCCTTTCCAGCGCAGAAATTGTGTATGTTTGAGGAAGGGGGTTGATGAAGCTACTTAAAGCTAAGTACAGTAAAATGCCCTTGTCTGAGCTGGGTGCAGTGGCTCACCCCTGAAATCCTAGCACTTTGGGAGGCCAGGTGGGTGGATCACTGGCGGTCAGGAATTCGAGACCAACCTGGCCAACATGGTGAAATCCTTCTCTGCTAAAAATACAAAAATTAGCTGGGTCTGGTGGCGAGCACCTGTAATCCCAGCTACACAGACGGCTGAGGCAGGGGAATCACTTGAACCTGGGAGGAGGAAACTGCAGTGAGCCGAGATCATGCTATTGCACTTTAGCCTGGGAGATAACAGCAAAACTCCATCTCAAAATAAAAAAAGCCCTTGTCTAAATGTAAAAATGTTTTCAAAAGTGTCATGTATTATTATTATTATTTCCACAATTTTTATTTGTATGGAAATTTTTGTTTTTGTTGTTAATTTCTGCGATTGTTAATTTTTGTTAGCCTGTTTTATTTAAAATATCTCTATTAGAAGGAGGACTTGCATCAGGGCAGATGGGAGGCAGGACTAGATTGCAACTTCATACAGAGTAGCATGCAGAGCCAACTGTGAATTTTAGCTCTAGACGGACTGCAAGAACAAACTAGCAATCCTGAGAGGACCCATAGACCCTCTGAAAGAAGTGAACTTCTCCTGCAGGACCTAGGAGACATCTCCAAAACTGTGAGTGCCCTAACTGTGGAAGTGGGAAAGGGAGACCCTCCTCTTCTGAACACACACTTCCCCTGGAGAAGCTGAAGGTCTGTTTGTGGGAGAAGTTTTCAATCTTATCTGGACTTTGGGGACTTGGGGGTAAGAATAGGAGGGGAGTGAGGGATAAAAGACTACAAATGTGGTGCAGTGTACCAGTGTGCTACTCTGCTGAAGGCTGTACCAAATCTCACAAATCACCACTTAAGAACTTAGTCATGTAACCAAATACCACCTGTACCTCAATAACTTATGGAAAAAAATAAATAAAAATTTTAAAAAGTAAGAAAAATAAAAAATAAAATAATTCTATTAAACATAACATATATATATTTTATATTATAAATCTGCTTGTAGATTTATTGTATACTCTGTGGCTAAAAAATTTGGAGTCATGAGGAAACCAATATTCTCTCCTCATTACAATGTCCAATATATGCCAAATCAAACAAGATTTTCATAATTAACTGGAAAGCTTATAAAATATAAGCGGCATTAATCATTTAAACATTTTTTAAGAAGTAAATCCATAAAGAGGAGGGTACACAAACACAGGTATACAGTTTAATGACTATTTACAAAATGAATATTCTCACATGTAGCGGGTTGAGTGGTGGCTTCAAAAAGAAAAGCCCATATCCTAATACCCGGAAACTATAAATGTGATCTTATTTGGAAAAGGGTTCTTGCAAATATAATTAAGCAAAATATTTTGAGATATTATCATCCTGTATATCTGGGTGGTCGGCCTTAAATTCATAGCAAATCTTTACAAAGCA
This sequence comes from Cebus imitator, assembly GCF_001604975.1. Lineage (NCBI taxonomy): Eukaryota > Metazoa > Chordata > Mammalia > Primates > Cebidae > Cebus > Cebus imitator. The sequence continues at coordinate 2,294,321 of NW_016107563.1, read as the reverse complement.
CAGAAAATGGGAAGACAGAGACAGAGACTATCTTGAAATTGTGCAAACACAAGCCAAGAAACAACAGAAAATAGGTGGAAAAGGCAAAAGAAGGATTCTCCCTTAGAGCCTTCAGAGGGAGCACAGCCCCACTGACACCTTAACTTCAGATTTCTGGCCTCCAGACTTGTGAAGAAAAAGAAAATTGGTTGTTGTAATCAATCTAGTTTGGCATGACATCTTACACCAGTCTTAAGATATTAATAAACACACAGCCACCAACGTCAAGAAGGAGACTGTTAATAACACTTAAGAATCCCCTCTTGTTCCAACCGCATTCTTCTTCCTAATAGCACAGATAATTTGTGAATGCTTTTGAATTATATATGAATGAAGTCAAACAGTATTTTTTATAGCTAGTTTCTTTTGCTCAACATTACATTTGTGAAATTTGGTGATGTCAGTGGTATGCCATTTACGTTTTCATTTTTGAATAATAATTCCATTTTTACAAATGTATCACACTTTATTTGACTAACTGGCAATGAACATTTTTATTAGCTTTTGATAATTTTGTGTAATTCTATAATTTTTAGTAATTGTCTTACAAATTCTTGGATACTTCTCTGGGATTCATGTGCACATTTTCCTACTGAGTATAGAAATTATATTGCTGGGTCACATTCAAACTTAGTTCAGCTACTGCTTCCATAATTTTCCCTAGATCCAATTGTCCTATATATACTAACATGGTTCCTCCATTCTCATTTTCTACCCACCTACCATCAGACAATCTGCTCTGGACAAAAAGGAAAAATCTTCAGTCTAGATTGTTACAGTAAGGAGTTTTTCCTTTATTGTAAAGAGACATATTTGTTTGGTCTGACTGCCCAAAGTGATCTAATTATACTATTGATAAATATATTTTTGCAGTGCCCACTGCTTACTTAACCTGCTACACCACCATTCTTAGAGATTTTCCATATGATCCAAATCTAATTTTTGACAGTTGCCCCATGGTCTGCTTTCATCTCCAGTCCCTCAAGATCCAGTCTCGAAGGTGAGGTATTCCATGATTCCCTCCTGCCTTATCCAAGTTAGGTTTTGTTTTTGCAGGGTTTTTGGGCTGTTGTTTTTATTTTAAGTTTTTATTTAGCTTTTTTATTATTTAGTGAGACCTGCCTCAATATAAAGTCACCATGGTTGCAATAAAAAATTATCATGCTTGTAAAACCAACTAAATGGCAGAATAATATGAAAAATATCTAATTATTATGTGTGTGTTTGTTGTTTATTTATTAAATAGAATTTTGATAATCTAAGGACTCTGCTGTTCCTGGCAGATAAACTCTCTAAAAATATCAAATAGTCTGATTAGTTATTGTGAATAAGAGAAAATGAAACAACTAAACAAAAAACACTAATAGTTGTTAAAACTTGCCTTTTTTTTTTTTTGTTCTTCAAGTAATGAATCCTAAATACAAGGGCTCTCAATTAAAATGAAGTAATGGAGGTCCTAACTTTAATTTAAAAAATGAGTTACTAATGAAGGGTTATTACACTTGACCCTTAAATAACATAGATTTGAACTGTATGGATCCACTTACATGCGAATTTTCTTCTGCCTCTGCCATTCTTGAAACAGAAAGACCAATACTTTCTTTACTCCTACACCTCAGTCTGTTTAAAGTGAAGACAACCGGGGTGAAGGCTTTTAGGATGATCCACTTCCACTTATTGAATAGCAAATATATTTTTTTCTTATGATTTTTAAAAATAAAATTTTCTTTCTCCTAGCTTTATTGTAAGAATACAGTAAAACATACATATAATATACAACATAAAATTGACTGTTTATATTGTCTGTATGACTTCCAGTCAATTATAGGTTATAAGAAGTTAAGTTTTGGGGAGCTAACTTATGCATGGATTTCTGACTGCACAAGGGGTTGATGCCTCCAATTCCTGTGGTTGTTCAAGGATTCACTATATTTTGCTCATTCTAAAAAGCAGCTCTTACGTGCAGGACTTGGTGCCCACCTTTCTTTGACTTTCTTATAATTTTTTAGTAAAATGAATATAATTATGTGGGAGAAATTATTGATAGTTTCTCCAATAACCCTATTTCTGCCAATGAATCTACCATTCTGGATCAATTTTTCATCTGAATATTGTTCAGTAAAAATTTATCCTGGCATTTGATAGATCTGAACAAAAGCCTTAATTTCTAGTGCTTAATTCTCACTGCTGTTGAAAGTTTACATTCCTTTTTACTGTGTGTACTTCATGGCTCTCAAACAAGATACTTAATGAATAAAAGTTGTACAGTAAAGATTTATTGAAGAAAGAAAAAAATGAAAAGTGAGGATGAACAAAACCCACTTCTTTTATTATTATAGCACATTTGGCCACAGGATTTTAAGTATTCATTTCTTAGAACTCTATTGACTGCCTTAATGTTTCCCTCAGTTTGCCTGCTCTTTAGACAGGATTCTTCCTGATGATAGGCTTCTGCCCTACCTTTTCTTAGAGCATGTACTTGGGAAAACTTGCAACTGTAAATTTTTTCTCTGGCCTTTTGAGATGTAAATCTTATATAACCCAGGAACATCTTTCTCAAGAACTTTGGAACCATCAGTTTGAATTGTAATCATATAGAACCTAGAGACTGTCTTTTAAACTCTGTGGAAGAGTAGGAGCTTAACCTCACCTAACAGTCAGTAAACATGGATAACCTAATCACATTGACCAAGATACCCTCAATGTCCTACAGTACTTTTCCATTCGCTGGCTCCAGTGTTTTAAAATCTTCCAGCGTTTTGTTTCAGTGGAGTTGAATTTAATCTTTCTTTCCTATTGCAATATAATTTTAACACTTATTACAATAGTATTGAATAAAGTTTTCCTTGTCTTTTTTTAATGTACTTTAGGTTCTGGGGTACATGTGCAGATCATGCAGGATTGTTGCATAGGTACATACAGGGCAAGGTGTTTTGCTGCCTCCATACCCCCATCCCTATACCTGGCATTTCTCCCCACATTATCCCTCCCTACCCTCACCTCAACTGTCCCTCCCCTAGCTCCCCCCAAACAGACCCCAGTGTGTGATGCTCCCCTCCCTGTGTCCACGTGTTTTCTTTGTTCAACACCCACCTATGAGTCACAACATGCAGTGTTTGATTTTCTGTTCTTGGTTTCCAGATTCATTCATGTTCCTACAAAGGACATGAACTCATCGTTCTTTATGGCTGCATAGTATTCCATGGTGTATATGTGGCACATTTTCTTTGTCCAGCCTATCATTGATGGGCATTTGGGTTGGTTTCAGGTCTTTGCTATTGTAAACAGTGCCACAGTGAACATAGGTATGCATGTGTCTTTATAACAGACTCTATATAGTCCTTTGGGTATATATCCAGTAATGGGATTGCTGGGTCAAATGGAATTTCTACTTTTAGGTCCTTGAGGAATTGCCACACTGTCTTCTACAATGGTTGAACTAATTTATACTCCCACCAACAGTGTAAAAATGTTCCTATTTCTCCACATCCTCTCCAGCATCTGTTGTCTCCAGATTTTTTAATGATCACCATTCTAACTGGCTTGAGATGGTATCTCAAAGTGGTTTTGATTTGCATTTCTCTAATGACCAGTGATGATGAGCAGTTTTCATATGTTTGTTGGCCTCATAGATGTTTTCTTTTGAAAAGTGTCTGTTCATATCCTTCGCCCACTTTTGGATGGGTTTGTTTGTTTCTTGTAAATCTGTTTTGGTTCTTTGTAGATTCTGTATATTAGCCCTTTGTCTGATGGGTAGATTGCAAAAATTTTTTCCCCTTCTGTTGGTTACCAGTTCACTCTAATGATTGTTTCTTTTGCTGTACAGAAGCTCTTAAGTTTAATTAGATCCCATTTGTCTATTTTGGCTTTTGTTGCCAGTGCTTTTGTTGTTTTAGTCATGAAGTCCTTGTGTATGCCTATGTCCTGAATGGTTTTGCCTAGGTTTTCTTCTAGAGTTTTTATGGTATTAAGCCTTATGTTTAAATCCTTAATCCATCTGGAGTTAATTTTAGTGTCATTTTTAACAAGTATTATGTTATTATGTATTACGTGCAAGTTTTCTTTTATACTACCTCCCTACTGTCCCCTTACCTTTCCAGTTCCTCATTATCTTTTATACTTTAGGTCAGATGTTATGACATCCATTTCCAAGAGACAAAAGGATAATGAGACTAAAGTGAACTCAAGAATATGACTCTCCCCACACAACACTGGGCTTATTTAAATTTTAAAATGTCACCATTTTCTATGGAAGCCAAGTTCAGTCCTCCTCACTTAAGATACAGCAACATTTTGGGTAGAGAAAGTCATCCTTTGTATTTCACAAACAGAGGATGCTTGAATGAAATAAACAAGAAGGTCAAGTGGTCCAGAATCTATTTTCAAGGAGTAATGGAGAACAAGTGGAGAAAACATTTAAAGGAAAGATGACAAGAGGAAGACACAGGTCACTTAGAGAATCAGAAAACAACAACAACAAAGAGATGCATTTGAAAGTGCTAATTTAAAAATGCAAAAATAAACAAAATTCTTTAAGCCTCTGCCAAGTAATCCATGAGCTTTGTACATTCTTATTGCACAAAACAGGTGGGTAAATGGATAACATCTGAACAGTCAGTAGGAAAATGATTCTTTTCCTATAGATATACAGTATACAGTTAGACAGGATAACCTACCAAACTGGCGCTATCATAGGCATATTCTTTTGTACTTCCCCAACTGCTTCTCTTTCATCATCCTTAATCAACCTTAGTAAAACAAAGAAATGTCTCGTATGGATTACATAGCACTGGAACCAGTAATTCTAGACCTTAAAACTCTAGAATGTAGAATAATGAACTTTAATTTCTAGAAAAGAAAGAACTAGAAGTAAATGATATGTAGCTTATTGTAAGGATTTTGTTTTTAAAAAAGTTAGAATGAACATTAGAAAATCCTCAAGTAAATCTATGGTGTGTTAAGTTTCAGCAATGCCAATATTTGTGAAAGCACTTTATACTTTATTTTCTCCTACATAGTATCCTCCAGCGGTTCTTCATAGTTTTTATGATATATTTTATATTATTGGTCAGCGGATAATTCCCCTCAGAATATGTTCTGCCTAACTTAATTGTGCTCATTTGCCTTCTTTACCTCTTAAACCTTATTTGGAACATCAGCATTTGTTTTGTTGAGTAAATCATTGTAAGAGCTATTTCTGACAGGAGTGATAATACAATGAGCGTATTTATCTAAGAACATGTAGTCATTTTTCTCTCTTCAAAAGATGTAAACTGAACTACCTCTGCTTATTGTATAATATTTCTACCTGTTTGCTGACTTTGATACCTTTTATTTTGATGCTAAAATATTTGCTGGTCCTTGGCTATCAGCTCATTTTTATCAGTGAAGCACTATAGACACTCATTGGAAGTACATCATGTCAGGTCTTATAAACTGGTAAACTTTACCGTAGATTAATCAAACATTGATGTGGTTTATATTTTGTATGAGCTGTATATCAATACATTTTATCTGGGTCTGACAGGTAAAGTGTATTAATAAAGAAGGGTATCTAACAGGATGCTAAAGCCCAGAGATGTCTTTTTTTTTTTTTTGGCTCCCGGTGAGAATTCCAAGTGACAGTAGAACCTTAGCTTTGCTTACTATCTTTTATTCCAAACGTTTTCATCTTGTTTTTTCATTTTGTGTTTTTGTTTTTGTTCATTAACAACCACTAAATTATTCTCCATTAGTAGCAGTAACTAGGAAGAGTTTGGCTTTATCATCTGATCATTTCATGAGTATGGCTGATGGAAGAGCGAAGTGTGTTCTATCACCCATGAGAGATGACGAAGAATTCAGTTTGTTAATATTTTTCATATATTTGTCTATTTTGAGCTCAAATAAGTGAATAATTTTATGCTCCCTGGGAAGAAATATGTGAGTTTTTTTGTGTGTGTTTATTTGTAATCTGTGGTTGAAGTTGTAGAGCTGAAGCTATAATACAAACTCTCTATGTGCTTGTTTGTCTGTGAGTTTATAAACAAGAAAGCTTTGACATTTACCTTTGACTATAAAATGTCTTTTTTTGCCTCCAGAATATATTAATAAATTATTATAAAAGAATGTGCATGGCTGTAGAATGTTGTACTATTTAAAAGACAAAATGCACAGGACAATTTGGGAGATGATCTTATTTACTTTATTGTAACAGGGAGACTGCTAATTAATGAGAAATATCCCAAAAGAAAAAGAAGAATCTGGGATTTAATAGAAGCTGGCAAACAAAGGAGTAATCTACAAGTGTATGAAAGTCATGAATAAGGAGGGAGAAGTATTTTACTTCAAAATATGTGAGAGCATGATGATTCTTTGCCATGAAGCACATTATCACAAGGGTGGGGGACTTCTTTGTTGTTGCTGCTTTCTAGGAACACAGGGCTGAGATAAAATTCAACATTGACAGTTACATGTACTTAGTTAATATTTTATAATATTTGCATGAATCAATTCTCATTTATCTACCTGCCATTTTTTTTAATGCACTATGTAAGTTAGATCATTCTTGTGAAAAGTTAATAGTTAATATTGCTAGTGGAGTAGATATATTAAGCAATAGTGACAGAAATATGTGTGTGCACTCATTCTTCCCAAAGAGATATAGAATAATTTTATCTCAAAGTATTAGCTTTTTCTAGAATATGAATGCATATATAGCAATGAGCATGTAAAGAAGGACGATTTTATCTTAGCTGTGTCTAAATAGAAGCCATAACACATATTAAAATTTTTACAAAGCTTGCTCATTTCTGATGGGCTTATGCCTTTGTGTGTTGGCTAGTTTCTTCCCGTTCAATATGAAAGATTATCCTTTACATTCTATAAAATTTGCCTACATAGAAAAAAAATCTCTTACCCGAATTGTTTTTTATTTATTTCAAAGAAGATAGTAACCCTATCTTCCATTTTCTGTGAAAAGGTTGGAACCTAATTCTGGTAGGTACTTTGCTCCAAGTTTTAAAACTTTCTCCTGTCAAAAAGATATGAGAAATTTATTTTTCCATTGGATAAAACCAATTAGCAAACACAGATGCCCTGTGACTGCACTCTAATATTTTAAAAATATTTTTCCACTAGTCACCCAGTCTTTAAAAACCTTCAGCCTCCTGCTCCTGCATAATTTAGTTCAGACTTAGTTCTGGTCTCTCTCTCCTGTTGCAATAGCCCCTTTCCTCCTATGCAATACTCCTTTCAAATAAATGTCTATACTAAATCTGGATTTGTTTTTTATTTGACACATTTGGCATGTACATGTTATATTTATATAAAAATCATGGTTTTCTGTTTTTATGAAAAAATTATTTGAACACTTCAAATGTCAAAATTTGAAGTCCCTCACCCCTGACCAGGAAAAATTTCTTTAATTTAAATTAGCAAAGAGTTGAAGACCTAGTTGCTGGTATTATAGGAGCAGAGTGGAAGATTAGAACTGAGAATTCTGATTCAGCATGTAATAAGTTATCATTTTTTTCTTGCAATTTTTCATTGCCCTCTGCTTCATTTTTGGATTCTAATTTCAAAGCTCCTCTTTAGTTTCTTCAATTTTTGACTTTCCTACTTTCTTCAGAGGAGGAGTCATATGCCTGCATAAGTAAAGGAAGACACTGAAGAAGGGTGGTGGGGAGAAGGTTTAACTCTTTTAAATAACAACTTTCAATCAGACATTCTGGGTCTTATATTCCCATCACTTATATTCATTTTTATTTCACAAGCTGAGCTACAAATTTATGTCTTTCAAATGTTAAATTTCTCATTGATAGTATGAATATTTTCCTCATACTTGTTTGTTGATCAAATATTTGACAAACTTATAGTTACCAGATTGGTTTATACATGTAAATTGCTAAAATCTCTAAAAGTTTGCTCTATTTTTGGATATATATTAAAAATTTTTTACAGGAGACACATCATCAAACATCAGTTATCATTGTAATTGCATTTATGAAGCTCTGTGGTTTTTTGATGTCAATCAAGACAGAGTTCCCTATAGATTAAAAGAAATCGTTAATAGTGTGAAATTTTTAATTGTGAGAGAAAAGAGATTTTTTAAAGTGAGTCTCATAGATTTTCTACAAAGGGCTTCCCTAAATCTAAAAGGAGAAGTGACTCAGGAATTCCTCTGTTTAGGAATAAAGGGTGAAATGTGTTGTAATTTTAGCAGTGCCAACGAGTAGTACAGATGGGATGAAGAGATAGCCAGGCAGATGGTGCCAAAGCAACAATAGCAGCTGCTGGTGAGTGAGAGCTGAGCAGATGGTGCAATGGCATAGGCCACGGCAGCCATCAGCAGTGAGAAGTATTATAAGTTCATGTAAGAAGATTCTGGAACAGCTGTCCTCAACCTAGTACAATATGAGGCCCTTAATTTCAATGATCATTTGTTAGAATGCAAGGATATCGAGTGTTGAGGAAAGACACCAGTGATTATTGAGCAGAATGATGCTCCTATAAGAATACAGTCATTAATTTTATCTTTTCAGTAATCTGACTAAGCAAAGAAAATATTACTTACTGTGTGTATACTTGCAGGTATATGAAGGAGCCCTAATATTTGCATAAGGCATGATTGTTGATGTTTTCTAAGCACTACCAAAACATATCATTTCTTACCCCTTCTAGTTGGTTTTTCTTACTGCATTAAAGCCTTCAGATGCATAAGAGATAATAGGGTATTGGCTGAAAAATAAAAAGTTCTGGGTTCTTTTTCAAAACTGTTAAATCAGAAATTCTAGGAATAAAGCCATAAATCTGTCATTAATAAGCCTCTTTAGGGAATTTTATGAACACTAAATTTAGTTTCCACCTTAAGGATATTTAGGGAAATTTTGACCAAAATGTAAAATCCATATGAATCAGTATAGCTGCAAATGAAAAGAAGTCAGAAGAAGTCATATTTTTTAACTTATGTGTAGAAGATGTCGTATGAGATGATTTTGACTTCATATGTGACTAGATGCAATTACTCAAATGTTATTTCTCTTTCTCATTCTCAATCTCTCAGATCTGCTTGTCTCTGCTAGGTGTCTTTCTATGGAGTTGGAAGGCTGATCTTCCAAACAATTCCTCTCCTTGTCCCTGAAAATGACTATTCTTAATTGAATTTTATTCCTATCCTAGGAAACAATAATTTCCAGGTCTGCAATGAAAAATTTTGTCATAGGCCAGCAAGTGTAGTGACCAGGGAAAAAGTGAAGATGGATAGTTTGGGAAACTGAATATACTTTAACAGAACTCAAACTAGAACAGATGAGGTGGTCCTAAAAAATAGAGAGTACATCAAAATATGCATACGCTAAAGAATCTGAACCTTATTTCTGAGGAGATTTTTTAAATGACACTGAAAGACTTAGGCAATTGGCAGTTTTAGATATTCATTTTTGAAACATTATCTTTATCATTCCTTTAATTCTTAGGGACAAATATTGTCAAAGACTTCTTGAAATTTAAGGAATCTTAACAATGGAACTCCTCTTGCACCTCTATCTTCCTGCCTTAAAATGTGTTCAGCTTAAAACTGGCAAGTGGATAGAAACTAAACATTTTCTGAATAATTTGCTATGAAACCCAGAACTTCTAGTTCTGCAATGCTTTAACTTTAGGATAAGAGTGGTTGGCCGGGCGTGGTGGCTCACACCTATAATATCAGCACTTTGGGAGGCTGAGGTGGGCAGATCACAAGGTCAGGAGATCAAGGCCAGCTTGGGCAATATGCTGAAACCCCGTCAATACAAAAAATACAAAAATTAGTCAGGCATGGTGGGGGGCGCCTGTAGTCCCAGCTACTTAGGAGGCTGTGGCAGGAGAATTGCTTGATCCTAGGAGGCAGAGGCTGCAGTGAGCCCAGATTGTGCCACTGCACTCCAGCCTGGGCAACAGAGCAAGACTCTGACTCAAAAAAAAAAAAAAAAAATTAAGCCGGGCGTGGTGACTCAAGCCTGTAATCCCAGCACTTTGGGAGGCCGAGGCAGGTGGATCATGAGGTCAAGAGATCGAGGCCATCCTGGTCAACATGGTAAAACCCCGTCTCCACTAAAAATACAAAAACATTAGCTGGGCATGGTGGCGCGTGCCTGTAATCCCAGCTACTCAGGAGGTTGAGGCAGGAGAATTGCCTGAACCCAGGAGGCGNAAAAAAAAAAAAAAAAAAATAGTGGTAATGTGTATTGGCTGGCCAAATTTAAAAAAAATGAACCATAGAAAGAATGGTATTAATGTAAGAAACTAGTATCTTTACAATATGCTAAGGAAGTGTTTGTGCTGGATTCTCTATAATATGAATATGCTCACCGAAAACTGATGTTCCATATCTCCTGACCTAATTATTAAAAAATGTTAAAGATTAGGGGTTTATGATAATAGAAGAAAAACAGCTTTCCAGTATTGAGTATTTAAAATATGCAAAGAGCTCAACATGGGTTTTATCACTTAATTCTCACTATATTTCTACTAGGAAGTACTAACACAATTCTCATTTTTCTGATGAAGGGTTTGAGACTTTAGGGAATTAAATAACCAGGCCAAGATCCCGTAAGAATAAATGGTAGAGCTAAGACTTGAATGATTTTCTCTCTGATCTCAGGACATATCTCCTTAACCACTATGTCCATTATGCCTGTGACTTAACCAGCTTTATCCTCAGTTTTCTACTTAATAAAACACACACTATAACGTTACTCACAGGATACCTGTGAGCGTTAAATGAAACATATACACCCAAAGTGACTAAGGCAGTAATTTAGGTTCATCATTTGGAATATGTGGGCTCCTGAATCACTATGGCTTTGGGAGAAACTGCTGTATTGTTGCTTACTAGTTTATTTTTATTTGTAGGCCCAGAAGTAACTCATATCACGTTTGTTTACAGCTAATGGTTGGAGATGGTCAGTGGTTTCATTAACTGCAGGGAAGTGGGTGCAAGGTAGGGCAATGCAGATGGAATATTTGGTGAGTGCCACTGTCACTCAACAATACACAACCACAAAATTATGATGTTTGATTTCAAAAAAGAATTGACATAATGTAAATCCTAATTTTGCCTCACATCAAAGTATAAGTATTGGGGTTTTAAGTTGTGGAGGGAAATTCCACCCAACTTTTCAGATACTTTAGCCATGTAATTCAAACCTTCAAAGTCTAATTTTTTATAAAAATTCTTCCTCTCTAAATGGCCCTGAAATCACAGATCTTTTTTAAAAAAAAATTCTCAAATTTAAATGTTTTAATTTTTATAGCTTACTGTAAATTACTCTGTTTTTCACATAATAGAGTGAGATATATTTCTGATTAAAAAATTTGAACAACTGAATGGGTCAAATTAGAAGTTAGAAGTTTTTGCCTCCTTTTCTCTTGAGATCTAGGTTTTAGGCACATGACAATTCCTGATTAGCAAAATGCCAACAGATTTTATTTTTTTATACAAGGTCTAAATAAAGAATAACAAAGCAGTAACTTTTTATTAACATTAATTATAATCTTTCTATATAACACACAATCATGCAAGAATTTTTTTCTGTTGCCTCTTATTTAGGTTGCAATTCTTCTGATTGTTTCTTGTTTAATGGTACATTATGAAATCATGATTAACATTTTACAAATATTTCATCAGTAAGAGCTTATTTTGCCTGTGAATTTTTCTGCTTCATTGCCTTCTGTCAGTACATAACAACCATAAGTAAGGAAATAATTAATTTCCATTCTAAGAATTCCTATAGGAACAACTGATATTTTCCTGGCAGTGTTCATGAATACTTGAAGGTATGCCAAAAATAAATCATGAGAAAGTGCTATTTGTCAGGATACTTAGCCTCAAAATGGGTTATTGTCAGCATCTAGCAGATGTGAGGTGATGACACAGTGGCAGGTCATATTCCCCACTAGATTTGGCAGTCCTTAGAGTAATAGAAGCCAAGGCATATTAACCTTGACTCCGGCAAGAATACCCTCCTGAAAATCTTTTCTTCTCACTAACACATATGCAGCCAAGGCTTTTGTTCTCTTCTTAGGCTAATGAGCATATCTGATGCTAAATGTAAACACCCAAAGGACTAGACTATATTTAACACCTGTGCTATGTGTAAACTGCCTCTTCAGAGGATTTATAGTCAAAGAGGAGCTATCGAACTTGGAGAAGGTGAAGTTTATTCTGGACAGAAGGATATTAAGCTTCTGATTTGTCATGGTTCTTTTATGCCTGTGGGGATCTATGTTATTATCATGACCAGTTAACCCAGAACTTGTTTCTAATTATTTTCTGGTTATGGATATATAGTTTGTTATGGGAAGCACACTTATTTTAGGGAAACTAATTCTAAAATACTTTACCTTAAATATGATTTTTTATGTATGCAAAATGAATTTAATTTACCATTTTAAAACATCAATTTTTTGCTCTTTAAAGATAGTTGCTTCAAAATTGTAAAAAAAAAAATGGAAACTTATCTACTCCTAATTATTAAGGAAACAGTCCTCTAATGACATCACATATCTATTTTTAATAAAATGGTAACAAAAATTATGTGACTTTTCATTTTTCACTTCATCAGCAAAGCTTTTCTCTGTACGTTCAGAGAGATTTTCCTAGTTACTAACTTTCTAACATGGATTTTGCTCTTCATTATAGGTAATTCAAAAAATATGTATATCATTTCTGAATTAGATGGTAAAGTGGAGACTCACTAGTTTACATTTAGTGTTAACGACTGCCTTTATAAATATTCCTACAGTTTAAAGGCTTTGCTCTCTGATCTTGAATACATAACGGCTTTGCAAAATGTTTTTTTGAGAAGTATATATTCAGATTGTTTCAATATCTGAGTTTTGATTAAAGGAATAGAGAAATAGCATATATTATTGGAATAACTTTTATGGCAATAATAAGGAATCTGATATAATCCATCATTGTGTATCTTTTGGTGTCAAATCTCCAACTAATAGCTTGACCTTTACTCTCACAACTCTGTGGTGAGTTCATTTTATGAGAAAAAAAGTTTAAATACTTACCCAAGACCACATAGCTATGAAATTCTTGAGGTAGGATTCAAACCCAGTGGTTGTATTTTTAAGTTCTCTGTTCACAGTCTTTCTACTGCATAACACTAATCTTATCTTATGGACTTTTATTTATCAATATTAAACATTTTTCAGTCTAGACACCAGCATTTTGATAGAGGTCAAATTACTTATTTAATAAGTAAGGCATTCACTAAAAAACATAAATTTTAAATACATAAAATTGGAGATGCATGGTGTATTATTGTGTTTTACATTGCTATAAAGGAATACCTGAGACTGGGTAATTTATAAATAAATTATTTGGTTCTGCAGGCTTTACAAGTGTGATGCCAATCTACTCAGCTTCTAGTGAGGCCTCCGAAAGCTTTTACTCACGGTGGAAGGCAAAGAGGGAGCAGGCAAGTCACATGGGAAGGGAGTGAGCAAGAGACAGAAGGAAGTACCAGGCTTCTTTAAATGTCCAGTTCAGGTGAACAAACAGGGTGGGAACCCACTCATTACCACGGGGAGGTCACCAAGCCATTCATCAGGTACCCACCTCCATGATTCAAACACCTCCCACTAGACCTCACTTCTAGCACTGAGGGATCACATTTCAACATGAGATTTGGAAGGGACACACATCCAAACCTTATCACATGGCTGTTAACTGTGTTTATTGCAAGCATGTGAAATTTCTTTTGCTTAACAAAATTTACCCTTTTGTTATATACTCTTTTGTTACAGAGTTTATAAAACACTTTAATACTTAAGATATTTAATCTCTCAATAGGGTTTTAAGAGTGCCCACACTGACTACATGAACATCATAATTTTGCATCATTTTGTATATTTGATTTTACAGGAAGCTCTTATTATTCTTTGATTTGGGTTTTTACTATTAGTGTATTCAACAAGTCACATTATTTCCCAACAGAGTATTTGAAATTTAGTTACAGTAGTGACATATTTGCATGCAATTTTAACTTACTTCTTTCAGCATGGCAACTAAAAGGGAGAGAAATAGCAGGTTAATGAATTAGTAAGTATTTGGGGACAGAAAATATTTATTACAAGTGCTTTTGAGAAAGATGAATAATTATAAGAACATATAATCTTATAATGAAGTTGAAAGTGAATTTAATTCAAATTTTGAGTCCTCTTATTTCTACTCAAAGTCATCTACTCAAAGTAGAGAAGCCTTCAATAGCCAACAAAAGGCTACTGTTGTCAACTCAAAGATCTCTTTTACTCTTAGCACCCCAACTTTACCCTTCAACCTGAGGAAGGAACTAGTGTTGCTAAAACATAAAGGTTTAGAATAATTAAAGCAGGGAGATTAAACTGAATGTGGATATGTTAATCTTGGTATTTTAAATAAGTAGAAAGGGCTTTTAAGAAACATAACAAACATGTCACAAGTTTTAATAAACTTGACACAACTCCCCTTTATAAAAATGTGTTTTAATGTTAAATAAGCAGACAAAGAAAATTGAGAGTGAATTGCAAACTGGATAGAATTGGGAACAACAGTAACATTTTCTTGACAATTGAAGACTACTCTGCTTTGAGAAAATGTCTCACAGGAGAAAAAGGAGGTTTCAGAAATGGACTAGATGAAATATTGACACATAAAATCTCTGACATTTTCTGTTAGAGTCAGTCTTGGCAGGATACTGCCTTCTACATGTAGAATGATGGTAGATGCCATATGACCAAACAGAAAACCTAAGTGCATATCTTTAAGTCACCCATACATCCCCAAGGTGTTATTAAGAGTAGAATAAAAAATTTTAAGGAGAGAGAGAAGAGGGAGAGGTGAGGGCCTGGTGGCTGAGACTATTAGAAGAGAATGCTGAGAGTCCCCAAAATGAAGTAACTCAGAAGGATGAAGGTTTTCTCTAGTTACTTAAATTCAGTGAGCGTTTACTGGTTGTTGGTCAAATTCTCATTGTTGGCTGACTTGTATAAAAACAACTTGTGTGAGAATCCCTTTACTCAATGAAAATTGATATACCAGGTGCTATGTGGAAGAAAAAAACTTTCAAAGAAAGGGATGCTGTGTAAACAAAAATACAGTGGGTTACTATAGAAAAATGTGTGACTTAGTGTGTGTTCTACTTAAAACTTAGCTATCTTCTGTACAGAGCACATATCCACAAATATTTGTTGGCTCACTAGACAAATGGTTCAAATTTACTTTTATACATATGACCACATTCACATTGGAAAGCAATCATGACAAATTTTGAGAGTTTGTCCACAAGAAAATTTAGGCTTATATATTACTAGCATTAATAAGATTAATATGTGTAAATAATTAAAATAAATGGATTATTTCCAATGGAGGAAAAAATATTCTACCTATTACTGAATAGGTCTATTGCCTCATTTGGCTTCTAGAATTTCAAACTGAATAAACCAGCAAGTAATATGGTTCATGCTATTGCTTATTCTGAATATTAATGTTACTAATTTAAGCTTATTTTTGTGTTTGAGCCATGAAGTATTTTAATGAAACATATTTTTTAAAATTCAACTTTTGTGTCAAATATTAATAGACTTTCCGTTAAAATAATTTTTATAGACCAAGTGATTTTATGGAGTAAGAGATTTTGTAGAGTAAGATATTTTACAGGGTAAGGTTAATTGTACTTAATTGATAGCATGCTGAGCATGTTTTTATTGATATATTATACCCCCAGGAATTACATATTCAAGTCTGAGCCCCTTAAACTATGAGCACGCTCTCTTTTTCTGTCAACTCCAAAATGTTACTGATGCTAAAAGTTAACTTCATATTTTCTTCGCATTTGAGAGTAGAAACCACATGCTAAGTGTCGTGTATGTGTGTGTGTGTGTGTGTGTTGTGAGCTAATATAGTCTATATTTCTTCTTTTGGACTTTGTATTAGACATAGCTTATTGTGAAGCTCTTCAAGATTACATAAACATAGATTTTAAAAAGTGCTTTTGAGGTAAATACGTTACAATTAGTTCACACTATATCCCCACACTCAAAGAACACAGCATGACAGACAAAACATTTTTAGTACATATAAAAACATGCTCATGCCTGGAAACAGGTTAAATTTATCTGGGGAGAAGAAATGTAATGAAAACAAAGTAGCCACGTGAAGAGGCAAGGCTATAGGGCTTCATTCTTGGAAATGACACCTGGAAATGTTATCTGTAAGTTCAACTCCCAGAGGAAGCAGCTCTAACAGTGCCCCACCCACTGCCAGGGAGCAGAGCACTTAGTGAAAACCACCTGTTTGCAAATGGAAAGTGGAAACCACTGTGACTCTAACTAGGATCTGTTGCCTGTAACAACTAATATCCCAGGAGTGTCAGGGAAGGGTAATGACAATCCCTCAACCAGAGTCTGGGCCAAGCTACACACTGACTCTGAAAATGCATTGGTTATATTTTCTTAGCACAATACAGAACCAGACATATAAGAACTGGTTCTCACCTGAGAACCAGTTCTGGGACCTGGGGTCCTAGAAAAGCAAGCACAAACTAAACAAAGATGGAGAAGTGAGCATGAAGAGAAAACAATCAGCTGGCCAAGAAATTCCTTCCAAAAAAATATGATTGTAGCAAGAAACATTCGTTTCATGGAATCATCCCAACAAGATATCACTCTTGAGATAACATAAATAAAAGAATATGCTAAAAAGGAATTAAAATAAGACTGAATAAAGTTCTCAAAAATATAACTAGCATTCCAAAATAAACAGAAGGCTATGAAACAGAATCAGTTGGATATGTATCAATAACTGTTAGATACAGAGAAACAGCACATTATTGATCTTGAAACAAAATATATATAGTTACCCAGGAGGGTCACCCCTCACTTGAAGAAGGAGCCATTAGCTCCTTCAAGATTGAATGGATGATGCTGTTAAGAGATGGTGTGCATTGTGTTAAGAGCCTGGGATTTTATAAGGTTATATATCCACTAAACAACTCGGTATTTGAATCTTCCTCAATAAAGCCCTGAATCTTCCTGGCAGGAAAAGCGAAGCATTAAGATTATGTATCCAGGCTTACAGAGTTAAACAACCTTTTCTCTGACCCAGGCTAACAACCCTTAATCTATCAATGCTTTTAAGGACCTTCATTGTTATAAGCTATCTTGTGAAGACCAAAGCTGAGAGGAAAAACAGCAACCCATTTCTCAAGCATTCGTTTCAAAGTCAAGTAAATTTTCCATGTACCTATGTGTCTAATAACTAAGAGCTCAATAGCTGTGTGCTTGAAATAGAGATGAATTTTAATCTAAGACAGGAACTAAGTGTGATCACTTAAAGTTACCTGCAGGATTTGCCATACCTATTGCACCACTGCTCTTCCATCTAGGCAGAATTTCTAGCGAAAGAAGTTATACATCAGATGACTGTCGAAATGTTATTTTTATATGTGAGGATATTTATTGAAGTAGCTTAAATGGTTATAGAACATTTGTTAAATTATTTTATGCACACATTACTTAATGCTAAATCAGAAGAAAAACGTAGGTGCAGCCTATTTAGGCCCTCAGGGTCTGGACTGTGTGGTGAGTGTTGAAAATGTTCAGTGAGCCAAGAAGCTGTCAGCACCAGGATTGCTGGTGCCAAAAGAGGCCTGAGCAGACTGCTCCCTGTTGGCACCCTTCTTTCCCTGACAGGGATACTGACGGTGAGAAGGACACCACTGCTGCTGCTCTGGTTCTTGTCAGAACAAGAAATCACAAGTAGATCTACAAATAGCCATTTTAGTGTCTTCTAGGAACCAAATACAAAGCAGTCTCAGTTTGCATAAGATAGAGGGAGATCAGAGGCAGGCTGAAGGCTACAGCTATGAATGGCAGATTAAATGCTTTCTTTCTCTAATAATAATTATGGTTAATGGGAAGTTGAGAACAGATTCGCCCTTCTACCTAATTCCCCAAATTATATTTTCAATTTTACTACTAAGTTTTTTCCAGAACTACCTAAAGAAAATATAAAGTCAGATAACTTTGCAATTTCTATGAGTATTCAGCTTTTACAGTAAATTAAAAACAAACAAAAAACATGTAAGAATTAGTAAGGCATGAACCAAATCTGCCACAATCTGTTATGTTAACATGCACAATATTCTATCAAGGCAGGTATTTCAGCAACGAGGACATTATAAATAATTAATCAGTAATCAATCAATTACAACATTATCACCAATTATAACTGACATCCTTAATTTTAATTTGATATCTTTTGTATGGCACTGCATGAATATATTTGGCAATTTGGCTTTCTTAGGAAGTTTGTAGTTTAGATAATATTTGCTCCTGTTTGCCTGCATGTTCACAACAACATCTTTTAGAAGGCAAACAAATCATGACATTAAATAAGTTTATGAAAATGTATTTTTTTAAAACATCAAAGCAATTTTAATGCTATTACAATATCTGTAAGACCCCCTGAGGTGTCCCAGGCAGATTTTTTTTTTTTTTAATCTGGGAAAAATGGCAGCTCTACATGCTGTGAAAGTATAAATTCACGTACATACCTGCCCTCCGGGTTACTGAAGGTAGTTATTTGGCACACCGAGGCGAATAATTGGCAAAGTGGCACACCCAGAGTTCGGCTTACCCTCCACCATTTGAAAAGGTTGTGTGCTCTTTTTTACACTTGATCTTAGCCAAAAGGCCGAGAAGTGATGTGTGTGCTCTTTTTTACATTTTTTTAAACTTTAGGAAATATTTAAAATGATTAAAAAAAAAGATTTTTAGATGAGATTTTTTAACTCTTACCCTTCTAATGGGTTTAATCACATATTAATAATATTTTTCTAAAATCTTACTATGTTCTGGAGGCATTTTGAAGAACATAGAGCAAATATCCCCATTACCAGGAACTTCACAATCCAGCTTGATCAACAGAAACACACTTTGGGTGCCAATGGTTTTATTATTTAACTCTTTGAATTTGTGATTTTTGGCACCCTCACCCTTACCTACCTACATATGTCCTTTTCTAGTGACTGCCCATCCATTGTTCAACTCAATTTCTCTCTGATGTAAGGAATCCAAATAAAATTGTTGATTTTTTTTTTTCCAAGAACTCTTCTAGGATTTTCAAAATATCAACTCACTTGGCCCATAGACTACTTACTCTTGGATTATTTATGTATATTCTTGCTTCCTGTCTCTGTGCCCCATTAAGTCTTAATGTCTCTATGTTTGTTTAGTCAGTGCTTGATTTTTAATAATATAAATTGTCACCTATTCTGGAGATCTAAGTATGTATCTCATGGCATTTCATTTCATTTGAGGCAGCCAAAGGATTTTTTGATTAAATAAACACTTGGGTTCAAGTCCTTGGTTTGCCGTTTGCCTATCTGTGTAATTTTGTTTGTTTCACCTTTCTCTGAACCTCCTTCTTCCATTTACAAAATGAAGTTACTGTAATTGACCATCATACTGCCATCTTCTCCCAATGTCTATGATTCCATAATCCTGACTCTCCAAGTTCTATTGTTCCAGCTGGATTTCTTTCTACTTTCAACAGGTAATAGTGTCTGCTTAAATAGTTGAGTGATTTTTTGGCATAAGCTTACTATCAACAAATTCACAGAGCATAGGGATATGTTTATTTTACAATTTTTAGTACCCACTCTTTGTGAGGTGTTGGAGTGTTGACAGAGTTTAAGCTTCCACGGTAAGAATCTTCAGAAGGAGGTGACAAAAAAGAAACAATGAAAATTTGGTTAAAATATAAAAGTAGCTAATTCTCTTGAAGTTCAGAGTAAATCTAGGTTACTTCATAAAGAGTGATCAGGGGCTGTGGGAAATCAGAATCTACTTCTCAGTATAGGTTTCAAGGAGTAGGAGAATTTTAACAAGTTGAAAATCTGGGGAGATAATGCTTGTACCACAGTGAAATACTGACAGCATGACACAGTATGTAAAATGCAGGGCATTTTAGAGAGAAAATTCAGTTTCCCTGGAACGTACACTTTGTGTACAGTATGTCTTAAATGTTGAGATACATAGAGAAAACTTTTTCTTTTTTGGAAAAGGGTCACCATTTAAAAGTTTTAGTTATTATTATTTTTAAAGGGTACTGGTTGTTAATAGGGAGAGACCCAACATAGAGTGGGTCATAATCTTTATTTGTGTGTTATTAAGTGGCTTAAATAGCTATTTTTTATAAAAAATAATGGATGAGGTGATTGTCTATGTGCAACATTTTTTATTAGAGTTTCTGTATGATATTCCTTCTCTGATCATGAGATGTTGAGGCTTGAAATTTGTGTTGAAGCAACTAACCTCAGTAAAGAATAAATGAAAACATTTAAACCATTCAGGGAACAATAGCAATGAAATGAAATGAGCAGGTATCATGAACTTGTCATTAATTTCTTGTTATTTATTATTAGGAAATAATTTTAAAATACCTAAAAACAAAAGTTTTCTACTTTATTTTTTCTGTGATTAAGAAAATTATGCAGGATTTCTATAAGTGATGCTACAAATACATTTTCATTATTAAAATTATGCTTTTCTATTAAAAAAAATTCAAAAGTTGTTGAATATTCAATTTGTCCTTTCTTTTTTCCTTTCTCTCTCCTTCCTTTCTTCCCCTCTTCTTTTCCTTATTTTCTTTCTCTCTCTAGTCCTTTCCTATCCTTTCCACTCCTCTCCTTCCCTTTTACCCTTCCCCTTTCCCTTTCCTTTTCCCTTCCCTTCCTTTCCTTTCTCCTTTCCCTTCTCCTTCCTCCACCCCTTTCAGCTTCCCATTCTCCCTTCGACTCTCCCCTCCCCTTCCCCTCCCTTCCCCTCCCTTCCCCTCCCCTCTCCTTTCCTCCCCTTCTCTGTTAATATTGATATAGACTATGTCACTGAATTCATCTTTTGAGGAATCCCCATATTGCCTCTCTGGGGATTTGATAATTTATCACCTTTGCATCATTACACAAATTAACCACAACACAAACTCTCTCAGGGTTACCTTTGCAATTGTAAATGGTATAATCGCCTTAGTGGCTTTCACAAGCCATTAATCAGGGAAATTTTATTGAATGTAAAGTGATAATTGCCTTTCATAAGCAAATTTACTGTGTGGGTCCTAAGGGACAAACTGACAGGAGTGTAGGTTTGCTTATTTGATTGGATTTTGGTAGCACTGGAGTCTTAAGTGCTTGCTCAGATCTTCAGAAGCGATGGAAAGAGCATAGAAAGATCGCACATCTTACAGCAGTTTTTCTTGTTGTTTTTTTTTTAAACACACACCTAAACAACATTATTAGAAAAGGACATGCCTCCCCTCTTAACATAAGCCTCATGCTTCTGAGAGGTGACAAATTGACAAGTTCAGGGAACACAGTGTCTCATCCAAAGACTGGGGACCACAATGACAGTGACAGGGCTAAATCCTCCCATCACCCTTCCACCAGCTCATCTCACGAAAGCTCAGAAGGGAACTGGCAGCCTCTGAAATGCCTGCTCAGGATTCACACTCTATGACCTGTTTGGCTCCTAGAGTCTTAGCAGAGACTACCAGCAGGGGAGCTAATTACTGCCAGTCTGTAGTGTGGACCCCTCTTCCCCCAGGATTAATGGAATGTAGGTCAATTCTTTTATAGCTATATCATGTCCAGCTGTAAAGAGCTATTACCCAGTGAGAACTTGTTCCCAGTAATGATCAGATGGGGCTTTGCATTGAAGGCCTAGAAGTAAAGGCTCCGTAATGAATATCTGGATTCATCCAAGTCCTCTTGCTACAGTTCTAAAATTAGATAAAAAAAAAAATTCCTGCACTTTTATTCCTCCCTCTACTGGCTGTATATTTTTGCTCTCTGTCTGGTCTCCATTTCTCTCTGCATAAGCAGTTTCAAGCTTTATTTAAGTGTTGCATTTCCAAGTGTTCATGACTTTGTGCAGGGCTCACCACTCATCATTCATGCCTTATTTTACAGGGTGAGTGGGTAATTAGCATCTTTCACAATTAGCCAGGATTTGCTCTGCTAATTTCATTCTCTGATGAAGGTGCTAAGTTGGCGTGAAACTGTAATATGTTGGGTGATTTATTAAGTCGCCACCGATGGGTAGAAATCACATGCCTGCCTTTACTGTTGAGAAAGTTAACAGCATCCATTTGTAAGAGATGGTATTTGAAAAGTGATGTTGGTGTGATTGAATGTGTGAATGCATAATGAAGTCAACCCAGATAGCCCCTTTCTGATTAAATTGTATTAAAATTATGTGGCATTTCCGTGAAACGAGACTCTCAAGAAAGAAATATGTGCTCATCTTTAAAAGTAGCTGTCAGTCACAGTTTAATTCACTGGGGGACTATACAGGAAAATGTCATACCTGTTTTTTAAGCAACACATAGAATATGTTATAGAAATACAAAGACTCTTTGCCTAAACAAGTTGTATATATAACTTAAAAACACAAGGGACAAACTTCTTTCAAATATCTCCAAATTAAACAATTTGGCAGAATTACTATTAGATTTACTATAATGTGTTTCCCTTATTTTATTTCCACACTAAATGTATGTTTTTTATGTTCGGTATGAAATTCATAATCAAGAAAAGCTGATTATTACTAAAAGCTAGGCTCTGACAGCTCTGAGAAATACCTGTTGCTTTTTAAAAATTTTTCCTGTGTTTACAAAGGAATATTTATTAGAAAAGGGAGGAAGGAAGGAATGAAGGAAGGAAGAAAGGGAGGGAGGGAGGGAAAGCAAAAGGGAAAGAAGGGAAAGGAAGGGAAGGGAAGGAGGGAGGGAGGGAGGGAGGAAAGAAAGAAAGAAAGAGAAAGAAAGAAAGAAAGGGAGAGAGAGAGAGAGAGGGAGGAAGGAACAAAGGAAGGAAGGAAGGAAGGAAGGAAGGAAGGAAGGGAGGGAGGAAGGAAGGTCGGTCTAAAAACTCCTGTATACAGGAGAAATCTGAAGGACTCAATAAGAGAGTAAACTGACATTCTGTGCTTCTTGATTAGAAGCAATGCGTGATCTTGTGTTACATTTTTCTTTTTTTTTTTTTGGTGGGAAATAGTTATAAAAGATACTATTGAAGCATTTGGTAAAATCTGAATAGGAATTTCATTGTTAGATAAGCATTGCATCATTTTTAAATTTATTTAATTTTATATGTATACTATGACTATGTAACATGTCTGTTCTATGTAGATATATGCTGAAATATTTATAGGTAAAGGGTAATTAGGTCTGCAACCTACTCTTCAAATGGTTCTGTCAATAACTACATACCTACCTACATAGTATATGTATATATTTTGTATGCATATGTATACCTATGTTAAGAGAAAGTGAAAGAAAAAGCATATATAGCAGAGTTAACAATTGGTGAACATGAGAGGTATTCAGAAATTCTTGTATTTTTTCTGAGATAAAAAGGAAAAAGGAAATATGTGATGTCACATCAGAAAACACTACATATAATTATTCATTCTGAATGGTATCTTTGTCATTCGTTTCCATTTTTTAAAACATTGAAAGCTCAAATATGCATAATTTAAAAAATTTTTTTGAGATAGAGTCTTGCTCTGTCACCCAGGCTGGGGTGCAGTGGCACAATCTTGACTCACTGAAACCTTTGCCTCCTGGGATCAAGTAATTTTTGTGCCTCAGCCTCCTGAGTAGCTGGGATTACAGGCATGTGCCACCACACCTGGCTAATTTTTTTTTTTTTTTTTTTTTTTTTGTAAATACAGGGTTTCACTGTGGTGACAAAGCTGGTCTCAAACTCCTGACCTCTGGAGATTCATTTGCCCACCTTGGCCTCCAAAGTGCTGGGATTACAGGTGAGAGCCACTTTGCCTGGCCTCAAATAGGCTTCATTTTTAATAATAAACAATCATATCCTAAACAATTAGCTAACTCAATATTTTCATATACTGAAAGTCCCAGCCCTTTTGGCTTATATAAAAATCAGAGATAATTTAAAATTTGCAAAGACATTGGAAAGAATGAAAAAAAAACTATAGATATATATTTTATAAACTATGACATAACTTTTTTTTAAGAGGATAACAAGAGATAAAAGTTATGGATGGTGAAATTATGTTTAGAATGCTAACTCCTCCTCAAGTTATGAACATTGAAAATTAAATTATAAAGTAGCAGTTTAAATATATTATTTGGAAATATAAAATTAAATAATGGAATAAATAGCAAAGACTAATGGAATTGGGAAGTGAAGAATGGTGGAATAAGGGTTCCTATTTTTCATTAAAAATCTGACATACTCTTTGATCTTTTAGAACCAGTATATCTATCACTTGTACAATAATTAAGATTAAATCTAGGTCCAATAATCACAAAAATTTAGATAAAAATATTTTTAAAAAACTGAAGACTTACTATGCACAGAGCCTTGTATAAGTAGATTAGCATACACTGTATCATTTAAAACTCAAAGTAATCTATGAGTATTCATTATCTTTTTGTATTCTTCACATACTACTTATAAGAAAAGAGAACCATGAGTGTTCAAAAACTTACCAAGATCACATAATAGACTGAAATAAGAGTACAAAATTTTTATGTTTGTTAAATTTCCAAACCAGTTTTTTTCACAAGTACAAAATGCTACTTAACCCGCCTCATTATCTGAAATATATTTACTTGACCATTTACTATGTTCTAGGCATGGAGTTAAGCATAGGATACACACATGCGTGCGCACACACGCGTGCGCACACACACACAATTAAAATTTTTAGCCAGATGAGTTATCTACTTCTTTAACTTTCATTTAATTCCTTTTTGAGTG
Organism: Cebus imitator; assembly: GCF_001604975.1. Classification (NCBI taxonomy): domain Eukaryota; kingdom Metazoa; phylum Chordata; class Mammalia; order Primates; family Cebidae; genus Cebus; species Cebus imitator. The sequence continues at coordinate 2,269,479 of NW_016107563.1, read as the reverse complement.
CTTTTGTGTGTGTGTGTGCATGTTCAAGCTCAATTAATGGGAGAGTAAAATGAATTGTTGCATTGTTCTTATACTTACGATAAGTACTAAAAATGAAAGAATCACATCTCCAAACCTCAAACCTCAATCTCTTTTCTGGTTGAACCCTTTGCCTCCTAGCACAGACAATTTTCTGAAAAAAGGCATGATATAGGACTCTTCTTGAAGTCCATGGTTGTTTTACCAGAGAAGTGGGAATGTGATTACATTGTGGCAGAATCCTTGACCAATACGAGATGGGAGCTAATGAATAAATTTGTTCCTCTTTTATTTGCAGCACAGTTTTGAGACACAATTCATATGACTGCTTATGGCTGGTCCTATGAGATGGAGAACTATGTCTCTGAAGGATCCACAACAAAGAGTTTAGGAGCCATACATTTTCAGTAATGTGGAGAGGAAGAAAAGTCAGTAAAGGGGGTCAACAAAGTCACATTCAGAGTCAGAAAGAGATCCAGGAGACAGTAGCATTCAAAAATGGAGCAAATAAAAGTTAAAGAGTGGATAACTCATCTGGCTAAAATTTTTAAAATGCTCTATTATTTTCAGAAAGACAGATATGATAAAGATTAGATGAAGACACAAAATAAGGGGTTAATTTTTAGGAAACTGTAATAACTTAAGTGGCTTCATAGGATAAGGGAAAAAAAATCAAAGGAGAGAGAAGTAATTGTTGAAGTATCATGAAAGAATATGGGCCTTCCTAGTGGTGGTAGGTTAGCCTTAGGCAGGAGAAATCTCACTGTCTGAGACAGCCAAGAAAGACAGTACCAAGAGGACAAAGATAGAATTCAGTAGCCCTAAAGTATAGTTAGAATAGCTTATGATTGGTAGACTTTTATATTTTCTTGCAAATTGGTGGAAGAACAGTGGTTGGAGTAGGAGGGCTTTGAGATTCTGAGAAGTGTAGTGAAGGCATGGAGGTCCCATTTTGGGTAGTGAGAAGGGAAGCTGAGCAGAGAACATTTGAATAATCGCTGTGAGGTGATCAGGGACCAAGCATCTTCTCCAGGAGCATGCAGCAACAAGGTGTAGAATACAAGAAGTTGTTGGGAAAACTGGTTAGCCATGGGCAGAAAGCAGAAACTGGACCCCTTCCTGACGCCTTGCACTAAAATTAACTCCAGGTGGATTAAAGATCTAAACACAAGACCTAACACCATAAAAACCCTAGAAGAAAACCTAGGCAAAACCATTCAGGACCTAGGCATACACAAGGACTTCATGGCTAAAACACCAAAAGCAATGGCAACAAAAGCCAAAATAGACAAATGGGATCTAATTAAACTCCAGAGCTTCTGCACAGCAAAGGAAACAATCATTAGAGTGAACTGGCAACCAACAGAATGGGAGGAAAATTTTTGCAATCTACCCATCTGACAAAGGGCTAATATCCAGAATCTACAAAGAACTAAAACAGGTTTATAAGTAAAAAAAACAAACAAACCCATTCAAAAGTGAGTGAAGGATATGAACAGACACTTTTCAAAAGAAGACATCTATGAGGCCAACAAACATGAAAAGTTGCTCATCATCACTGGTCACTGGAGAAATGCAAATCAAAACCACACTGAGATACTATCTCACACCAGTTAGAATGGCGATCATTAAAAAATCTGGAGACAACAGATGCTGGGGAGGATGTGGAGAAATAGCAATACTTTTACACTGTTGGTGGGAGTGTAAATTAGTTCAAACATTGTGGAAGACAGTGTGGCAATTCCTCCAGGACCTAGAAATAGAAATTCCATTTGACCCAGCAATCCCATTACTGAGTATATACCCAAATAATTATAAATTGTCCTATTATAAAGACACATGCACACTTACGTTCATTACGGCGCTGTTTACGATAGCAAAGACCTGGGACCCATCCAAATGTCCATCAATGATAGACTGGATAAAGAAAATGTGACACATATATACCATGGAATACTACACAGCCATAAAAAAACGATGGGTTCGTGTCCTTCATTGGGACATGGATGAATCTGGAAACCATCATTCTCAGCAAACTGACACAAGAACAGAAAACCAAACACCACATGTTATTTCTCATAGGCGGGTGTTGAACAATTATAACACGTGGACACAGGGAGGGGAGCATCACACACTGCAGTCAGTTGTTGGGGGGGGAAAGAGGAGGGACAGCAGGGGGTTGGGAGGGTGGGGAGGGATAATGAGGGGAGAAATACCAGATATAGGTGATGAGGGGATGAAGGGAGGAGCAAACCACCTTGCCGTGTATATACCTATGCAACAATCCTGCATGATCTGCACATGTACACCAGAACCCAAAGTACAATAAAAAAACAAAAAAGAATACAAGAAGTTGAGTCAACCCAAGGTCAGAGATTTTCAGGGTTGGTTGGACAAGGATATTGAAAATACTGCTAAGAAAGTGGTAGAAATTTATCACCTGTTGTTATAGGGCTTCATTGAAAATGAATTTTGTATTTGTCCTAAATCTTGTCCTCGACAGAAGAGGCAATCTGTGTGTATTATAAATGCAGAGATAATCAACATTGTTTGACATGATGCCTAAAAAGTTAGATGTAATCATGGAATATAAATGATACTATGAAAGCAAAACTAAGCTAATCAAGTATTAGCCATTGCTCTTTTCCTAAAATATGGACTACTTTTGAAACAAGATATAATATAAATCATACAGAATTTTCTTCACTATTTTAAAATATGGTTTTATATAATTTTATGTATGTAAATATGTAAATTTTTTTGCAATTTTTTGACTATAGTGAGAGAAAATGTGTGCACTTGTGCATATACTTATGTACATATATATCCATATTCAGACACCGTAATTATGATCTGAAGATCTGTCATAACTTATGCATGGGTCACAGGTTCTGGCCTGCTGGATTGGGGAATTATGAGTGTTGCTGCTTGCGAGCCTTTCCTGTGACACAAGACGGAGCTCTGGTTACATCTCTGCCAAGCCTACTGTGTCAGAAACAAAAGGAGTTTCTCATTCACAATAGTTCACAGCTGGAATTGTGTTTCTAGTGTCAGCCTGCTCCTCTGGACTCTAATTTCTGGAGATTGGACTAGAAGGCTGTCTGTTCTGCTTTACAGTCTGTTTAATCAGTTGCTGTTTTGAACATAAGAACGATCTTCCGTTATTGGAAAGAATGATTTGTCCTTTGGTAATTCGTTTTGAATTCAGTTTTCTTTCAATTTAAAAATAAAAATAAAAAAGAAGTATTATAAATAATTTGTATTATATGTATGATAAAAATAATGCTTATTTTAATCTTTTTTAAATAATAAAAATCATTTCATTAGAAAGTCTTTGTCTAAAATTCCAGTTACTAAGAACTAGGAGAAAATTACAGGGCTGAAATATATTAATTTTTTTTAAATTTGAAGACTATAAAACCTGATGCTGCCTGTTTTTCTAAACTATAGCTTCCTTGCAGTAAAGCAGCTTAGGTCTTAAGAGATTTTATTTTAAGAACAATAGTAAAAATAATATTCACAACTTATTCACAAAATAAATCCAATTATTACTTTTTATAATTTATTCCTATACATATCATCTTCCAAATAATTTTTGCCTTGCATTTAAGACATCAAGGGTATTAAAAAAGTGATTTGCTATACACACACAAACACAAATAAACTCTCACATATACCTATGAAATTTCTATCAATAGAGATATCAAAAAAATTTTAATGCACTGTATGACTTAATTTTTTTTTTTCAGAAACATGAAATCATACCAAAGTGAGAATTTTTTACTTTGTTTCAGCTCTGGTTTCTAGTCTTGAGTTTTCTACCAGCTATAAAACTTGAAGATACTACTTGATGTACTCTGCTACTTCCTGTGAAGATTTGGTATACCATTATAACCTGAAATACAGGAGCTCAATATTTTTCTACAAAAAGGATTGTTACTATCTATAAACTTAAAATTCTTTTCTCGGTTATCATATTAATTATACTTGAAAAATATGACATGTTTAATCTTCCTTGAAATTCCCTTCCAGGGCTGCTGGCTGTATTAACAGTTCCTCTTTGCAGATGAACATTCATTAATACCCATAATTGTGCTCCTCTGGTCCACTTTCCCTTTTACTAACTCCTCTTCTTTCCCTTGCCTCCATGGAGACATGGAATGTCTCCATGACATTACCCTTGGCACAACTGGAGTCATCATGCCATCCTCTTCTATATCTTCATTACCTCTTAATGGATGACTTTCAAATTTTATTTCCATTGATAGCCTCTTGTCTGATATACATTTCTTGTTACAGTACTAGTCAACGACTTTCTAATGAGAAAGTCATAAAATTAAAAAATTCATCAAAGATAATGTCATCCTATTCCCTCCAAAAAAGACTCTTCTTTAGATCCTCAACAGTTCTGTACTTAGTCTCATTACTTATCCAAGCTCTTTCCAATGCTGGAAAACCTGGAGTTAACTTTAATCTTTTCTTTTCTTTCCATTCTTTCTTTAGCTTGACTCTAAATCATGATGTTTTTGTTTTAATAACACTGTCTCATTCTATCACCCAGACTGGAGTGCAGTGAGGGGATCATAGCCCACTGTAACCTCAAACTCCTGTGTTTAAGCAATCCTCTTGCCTCAGCCTCTCAAGTACCTAGGACTGCAGGCACATGTCACCACAACCAGCTAATTTTTTTTTTTTTTTTAATTTGTAGAGACATGGTATCACTATGTTGCCCAGGCTGGTCTTAAACACCTAACCTCAAAGGATTCTCCTTCCTTGGCCTCCCAAAGCGTTGTAATTACAGGCATGAGCTACCATACCTGACCATAGTTTTCTTTACAATACCCCAGGAAGTTGGAAAAGTAGATTTAGAACTTGAGAAAAACGACTAATGGCCCATGATAGGAGAAGAGAGCAAAGAGAAAGAACTGAGTGCTGAGCTCATGACACTCCAAAGCTCACAAACATCCTTGGAAGAGGTCAAGTGGCCACAAGACATAAATAATAAGGAAAAGTAAAAAGAAAAAATAAATAATTTGGGGTCATGCAATGTCATAGTAGTTCAGAGAAAATACATAGAGCAATATGGGGAATTTTCAGATCTATCTACCAAGGTTATATAGGAAAACTAGAGAAGGGTATAGCTGCAGTTATCAAGCATGTAGTGAGGAAGAGAATGAAGGAAATGATTATGCTTTGCTTTGTTGATGTAAATTACAGTAATAAGTTGTTTAATGTTATATCATCTTTACATTTCTAGTTTTACTGGATAGTTGTTGCTGTTTTAACTGCCTGGTGCCTGAACCACTTTACAATATGTGACTCTCTTACTCTTTTCTGCAAGTTTGTATAAAATGGTATTTGCTTGACATTTTCATAGAATTTAACTGTATTTTGCATTGCCTGAGGTGGAGGTAGGCTGAATAATTTATTGAGGCTTGTTGAGGCTTCTTGAAACAAAATAGACAAATATCTTTGCTTAAGGAGCTTATATACTAGGAGAAGGAGCCAGCAAATAAATAATAAATAGAACAAACAGTAAAGAATATAGTATTCTTGAAGACTCAGGGATACTGGTGGTACTGGAGGAAGCAGATTACCACATTAAATAAGCTGGCCAGCGTAGGCCTAATTGAGAATCAGAAATTTGAGCAGTGACCTAAGAAAATGAGGGTATTAGTCAAACATCTGTCTGAGAAATGAGCTTTCCAGCCAGAATGAACAGTTAGGAAAAAATCCACTATTACAAATTGTGTTGGAGTTGTTCAAGGATTAGCAAGAAGCCTGCATGGTTGGAAAAGGTAGCAAAGGGGAGGGCAGTGGGATTGTGTGGTGGGAGGCTATATTGTGGAAGGCCTTATAGGCCATTATAAGAACGAGGCTTTTATTTGTAATGAGATATAGAGCTTCAAAGAAGGTTTGGGACAAGACCTGATAAAGAAACATTGTTTAGAAAAAGTATTTCCAAGTATGACACGTACACAGAAATATGCACAAATCAAGGGTATACCTCAATGAACTATCATGAATTAAACATACTCACACTGGGTCATGTCCCATGACACCAAGGTAAGGAACTAGATGTTAACACCCAATTTAAGAGACTCATTTTCCAATAATTACTTGACATATATTTTCTGTCATACAACTGAGTCTTGCTACAACTGAAGCTATTAGGTAGGATACATGAGCGCCATATTTCATGGAATTCCTTAATTACCATATAACTACATCTAGTTCAAGCTATGAAGAACAGAAAAACAACTTGTTTTTTTAGCCAAAGATTTCCTACACAATCTTACCCAGTAGTGTTGATTTATGACAAACTCTAAGCCATACAACATATATTATTCATGTGTTACTATTATTCTATTATTTGGGCAATATTAACTTATGTTCTACACACAGAATTGACTTTCTAAATTATATTTAGGGCAATTTACTGTAGTTCAATTATTCTCAAATGCTAAGCCACTTTTACATTCTCCTAGAGTACTTGCATTTCCACCTGTCTAGACTTCTTGCTATATGCCTAATAGCCTGGAAAATGGAGTTATATCTTCTCCTTAATTTCTAGATATTAGAGTTGAGACACATAACTCCATAATAATAATACTGTAGGAAATGTAGGCATTATAGCAGACGTGACTTACAGCCATTCTTCTGGGTCCTTTGGATATTTTTTGAAAATGTAACTTTTTGCTATAATTTTTTCAATTTTTAAAAATCAATAATTATTCTTTTTGAACTCAGGAGAAAACACTGTATGTGTTATTTTATCTTCATTTTACCTTGGTACTTTGAAATTGGTAGACAGTTCATTATTAGTTCACCAATCTTGAAGGAATTAATATCTAAAGTAGAAAATTCAGATACATGTATAAATTTGATCTCAGTTCCATATCAGATGTAGAAAATTGTTTTTCTACTTTGACTTTTAGTAAAGAGATCTTGGATTTTAGAATGATAAATCTCTATAAGAGTAAATGTAGCAGCCTTTTATTGAGTGCCTACTATAGGGAAGGCACTTGGCACATAATAAGGTGAATAATAGTGTTCATGGCCTCAAGTAATTTAGAGACTACCCATTGAGGTAAAACAATTTTAACTTAATAAATGTGTAAACAAAATCCCTTAGTTATTATTTCGAAAAGACTTTGATTATTTGGAGGACTGAGTAGTTCAATTACCAAAATATAAAGCCTACTTATTTTTATATGCATAAACAATATCCCTGTTTGTAATAATACATGTAAATCCCAAGACATCCATAAAAACACACATCTCAGATTCTTCAGATTAAAACGCATATGTCCGGGTGGTTCTGGAAATGTGTTTTGGAACGGCTTTCTTAGAATCATATATTTTAGAATTGAAAGAACTATTCACAGCACTTGATTTAACTCTGTTTCCCATATGGGAAAACAGCGCCAAATGGTTAAATGGCTTGCCACTTGCATATGGTTACCCACGTGGTTTGAGAGCAAATTTCTTAAAGCTCTGGCTCTGATTTAATCAAGGTACTCTCTGCTCTATTCTTCTTCATTTTCCTCTGTAGAAGTATGGAAAATACACAAAATTTGTATTGGAAGAACCCTAAACTTTTGCCATCCCTTCTTTTGCAAATACATGGGATTATACAATTAGCATTTGAACTTTTCTACTTTCCTTGCTTTTCCTACTGTGACTCCTTGCACTAGTTGAGTTTTATTTTTTCTGAGATTATACTTCAATTTGACTCAGTTTCAGTGTGACCTTGAAGCTAAAACTAGCTTACTTCTTCAGAGAGCTAAGTAAATATACACATATATATATATACATATATATATGTGTATATATATATATGTAGATATAATTTCAAGAAAATTATTCACAGAATAGAATTTATATCTGAAACAGATGTTTTAAAAAAACATATTATTAGTTTGCTTTAGCTCTGTGCTTTGCAATGTATAGAAGAAAAATGAGAAAATATTGGTTTTGTTAATCAGTTGTCCCTGGAAAGAGACATGCTTTTGATTGTGGTAATTAGGTTAGACTGCATGAGTCAACAAAAGTAATTCCAAACAAGAGAGATGTTTTGTCTCTGGTCAAACACCACCTGGAATCTTGAATTTGGCTCTAGAAAAGAAAATGAAACACTGTGAAAATCCTGTAGAAATTTCTATATGGCAGTGCCAGAATGGAATGAGAATGTAAAATCATATCATGTGGGAAAGAAAATGGGAATTTTTAGTAAAAGGAACATAATATATAATGAAAGACTAGAGAGACGTCTTCAGAAATTTGAAGGTTGGATGTGGGAAATGGAATTAAGCTAGTTAAATATAACCTCAAAGTGTAGAACTAGGATATGAAAATAACAGGAAAAGTGATTTCTACTGAACATGAAGAAGATGATCTACAAATCGGCTCTGTACAACTGGAATTTGTTGCTCTGGGAAGTTGTAAATTTATTTTACTGTGGTTATTCAAGAGCAAGTTGGATAACTACTTGGTGAGAATATGTTAGAAAGAATTCAAGCATCAAATGGGGATAAAGACTAAAAAAGTAGTACAATATCTTTCAATCTTAAATGCTATTTCGAAAATGCATGAGCATGAAAGCTGGACCATTAACTCCCTACAAAGAATTTTCTGTTCCTGATTAGTCTATTTATATGCTACAGTCCAAAGAACATAAAAGATGCATTTTGTACAGTCACTGAACTATACATATAGGAACACCTGAGTCTCTTAAATAAATTATGTGGTTACTTTTAGAGTCATTAGTTATGAACAAACTTAAATATTATTTGGCTTTTTTTCTAAATGTGTGTGTGTGTATGTGTGTACATGTGTGTTTGAAACAGCTGATCTACAACAACTTCTCAAGTGCTTAATCAACAGCACATTTTACTGTGTATTGTGTTTTCAAAGGTTTATAGACATTGTTTCTTAACCCAGTGGGTTTATCATACCCTTTAGTCCTTTTTTCTTTTCATTTCTCTTTTCTCTCTCTATTGCTTTACTCCAAACATCTAGGCACAGATTTCAGTACAAGTTTTATCACGTATTAGTTGTAGGTTCTTGGTCAAATTACTAATCTCATCCAAGATTTAGTTTCCATATTTGAAAGATAATAATAGAACCAACTGCATAATGAGGACTAAGTGAGATTATGGACATAGCTTTTGGCATAGAGTAAGTGTTCATCCAATATTAGTTATTTTATTAGTTCTTGAGCTCACTCTTATTTCTACACTTATAGTCTTTGATTAAAACCTTTTTACTGGAGGTTCATCGAAACACCTAACAAATCACTACTCCCTATCACATCGCATTTATCCATCTTGTTCTTCAGTTGTCCTACTTCTTTTGAGAAAAGATGAGCTTTCCACTTCAGTTTGAACCTCTACATCCTTACTTTCAGTGTCACTTCTTACTCTGACACAGGGAGATGGAATAGTCTGTTCTATAATGTTGTAGAGGTTTAGGTCTGGTAAACACTTGGGTCTTGTAAACACTTTACCCAGGAAGCCTACTCATTTTGGAGGTAAGGAGTCTGAGATACAGAGACATGGTTTGACATCTTTACTGTCACAATTTCTTAATAGGAGCAAGATAATAGCAAAATAGAGTCCTCTTTCTGCTATATCATACCACATACCTCTAGCTCAAACAGTTGCCAGTGAAATAGAAAGTATGAAAAGAAACAGGAGGAGAGCCAGAATTTGACCTACAGTCCCCAGTGGAGTATTAGACAAGAGCTTGGGTTAAAAAAAAATTAGGAAAGATGCTAACATATTATGTTCCAAACACTGAGATAATTTCTTCATATATTTATACTAGGCTATTGAATTTTCAATAACAAAATAAAACATATAAAAACTGTTATCTTTATTTCCAAATTAAGGAAATTGAGACTCAAAGAGATTTTATTATTTGGTAAAAGTCAAATATGCTGCTAGTAAATAATAGTGCTACAATTTTAATCCATGTTTCTATGACTTAGATCTGTACTGTTTTACTGCTTTTATGTTGATGCTCACTCTTTCCAATCTTGGCCACTGAATAAATCTAGTTTTCTCAAGTATCTAAGACCACTTCTCCTAGGAATGTTCTAAATGTTTAGGGTCTCATTGCCATTGGGAGAAGAGCTGATTATAGAAATTGCCTGAGTAGGCTACTGCCTGTAGTCATTCCTGATTATTGGGATGTCTGATTTCAATAACTCATCACCAATATGCTTTATTCCTAAGATTATTCCACAGGAAATTGGATTTTACTTGAAGAGACGGTGGCAAAATCTCAATATCCCAAGAATATAGAGGAGAAATCAAAATCAGTGTGAGAAAGTGAGGGAACTCTTTCCATAAATATCAATAATCATTTGGAGATCATACTTTTCATTAGACAGTTTGAATAATAAGAGTCATTGGTACAATATATTCAAGCCATGTTATTTATGCTTAGTGAAACATTTTTTTGTAATAGAAAAATTTATAAATCATTAACCTTGGGAGAGAGATCCAAGATGGCTGATCACTAGCAGCTCGGGATTGTAGCTCCCACTGAAAGAGCAGAGAACGAGAGGACGCCACACTTTCAGATCAATTTTTGTTGCTCACGCA
>NW_016107563.1:2255193-2256836 GCF_001604975.1 Cebus imitator | reverse complement strand
GGCAATAAAGCAACACCCCTGTTCTCTCTCCCTCTTCCTCTTCCTCTTTCTTCCTTTCCTTTATTCTTTTTTTTCTTCTTTTTCTTTTTCTTTTTATTCTTTTTCTTTCTCTCTTTAAAAAAAAATACCTACCCTATAAGACTCTTATGAAAGCTGGATGACTAATATTACATTTACAAAGCATTTAGCATGTCAGACTCATGGTTATTTCCAAATTAAAAACAAAAAAAGAAAAATTTATAAATCATTAACCTGCTCTCAGAGAAAAAAAATCTGATTTGTAGCAGTTTTCAATTTGTGTGGTGTAAATACTTCCAACACAACTAATTGCAAGCTATCATCACGAATTTGCTGACTACAAAGTTGAAAGAGATATGAACATATGTTTTTCTGTGAGTCAAGTACAAGTTATCTATGCATACGCATCTAGGTATACATATGAAAAGAACACTGGAAGAATATGCCTAAAACTATTTATAATGGTTTGTTCTAGAGACAAGAGTGGGTTTAAGATATGCCTGATGAGAAGGAACTTTTCGATTTTATTCTGTATATTTTTATACCTTAAAAAACTTTTTTGAAATACAATATGTACATGAAATAGTACATATATAATAAATGAATAGCTTCGTTTTTATAAACTGTACACACCTAAATAACAACCAACATCTAGAAATACATTATCATTCCCACTCATATCTCTGTCAGTCATTATTCCTCAACCCCCCCGGAACAACTATTATTCTAATTTTTAAAAGCACACACCAGCTTTGCTTGCTTTTTTGTAATTTACAAAAACGGCATAGCATATATATTATGGTAACTACCTAACCCAAATATTCAATGATAAGATTAATTTTAATTAACATAATGATTAAAGTATTCATTGATAATGATAAATGAACCTTTTTTACATAGCATTTATTTTATTGTATCAGACTTCTCTCATGCAATATTTTTGTGAAATTTATTATTAATTATATCAAATATATATATACATATATTCTATAGAAAATATAAACAGTAAACAACGTTGTTGGGTAGTTGAAGATCACTTATTCTCATTGCTATATAGAATTTCATTGTATGAATATACTCAATTTATTAGCACTCCACTGTTGGTGCTCAAAATATTCCATAAATGCAGACTAACTAGTAGTGTTTATTGCAATTAATCTCCTCCCCTTTTCCCACCACTGCACTTACCTTCATACCTCCACGTAGATACTGGGCTCCTCAGAGTCTCTGGAATAAAGTATATTTATTTCACATCCTCCGGCAAGAACTATGTTAGTTCTTCAGAGACATTATATGAGAGGTTTTAAACCCTGGGTGCAGAGGGTTGATAGAATTCAAAGAATGCCAGTACCTGAATGAAAGGAAAACGCAATCTTAGAAAGTATAGATGCCACCTATTTTCTAAGAAGTACTAAACAGGGGCATTCTATAATAACTAGATGAAGATGCAATTTGACTTTGGGCAACTGAAGGAATAGTATACTATAATCCTTGCGGTTATACATTTGTAGATAAATTATATATTTAGGAGCTTTATATTTCGGCTTAAGTAAGAATTCAGCCATGCTACCAGGGAGAAATGGCTTGGTGATTTCAATTGGCCAATCAGCCTAAAGAACCGATTT
>NW_016107563.1:2243441-2255167 GCF_001604975.1 Cebus imitator | reverse complement strand
CTCTGTTGCCAGATGCCAGGTTGGAGTGCAGTGGTGCAATCTCGGCTCACTGAAATCTCGACTTTCTGGGTTCAAGCAATTCTTCTGCCTCAGCCTCCTGAGTAACTGGGACTACAGGTGTGTGCCACCGTACCCAGCTAATTTTTGTAATTTTTAGTAGAGACGGTGTTTCACCACGTTGGCCAGGATGGTCTCGATCTCTTGACCTCGTGATCTGCCCTCCTCAGCCTCCCAAAGTGCTGGGCTTACAGGCGTGAGCCACTGCTCCTGGCCTGTTTTTAAGACTTTAATGAAAAGAGTGTTCAAGTAGCTGTGGAAATGTTTTGATTACAGATTAATGTTCACCTATGTTACCTGGGGCCTGAATTAGCACTGCCTAAAACTAACACACAAGAAAGGGTTTAGGTGAGAGGGAGAACAAGAGAACAAAATATTCAAATTAATTCCTAGAGGACAGATGACAGCCTCAGTTCCTTGAGGGCTCAAGAAAGCCTCTGGCAGAAGATGGCTCTGCCTGGTGGTCAGCATTCTTAGCAAAAGGAGCAAAGATGTAAATAAAAACAGAGACAGTCTGCCTTGTAAAAAGGATAAGAGAACACTGGTTCCATGTGTAAATCTGTCACTTTCAAAATTCCCACATATCTCCGTGGATTTTTGGATGTGGCCATTGAGGTACTACTCTAAAGCAAATGAAGAACCTGAATCAGTAGCTTTCAGCAATGGTAATATTAATGGTAATACGCTCACAAATATCTGGTAAAGTTCTAATTATTTTTATTGGATCTTCACCTCACCGTTAATGAAAAGCAAATGGATGAAAGAGAAAATTCTAAAGAGGAAATGTTGCAATTCCTGGAATAGCAAAAAGAATGCCCAGGACGGGACGGGCATGGTGGCTAACCTCTGTAATCCCAGCACTTAGTGGGAGGCCGAGGTGGGAGGATCTTCTGAAGTCAGGAGTTCAGGACCAGCTTGGTCAACATGGTGAAACCCTGTCTCTACTAAAAACACAAAAATTAGCCAGGTGTGGTGGCACACACCTGTAATCACAGCTACTCAGGAGACTGAGGACACAGAGGAAGGAGAATCGCTTGAATCTGGGGGGCAGAGGTTGTAGCGAGCCAATATCATGCCACTTTACTGCAGCCTGGGCAACAGAGGAAGACTGTCATTAAAAAAAAGAATGCATATGACATTTGTGTCATCATAATTTTTCTCAAATTTCGTCAGGAGAGGAAATTCAAATGGCTCTCTGTGGACTTAGCCACAGTCAAAGAGTGGTAGAGGATATAAGAAGACTGGCAAATACAATTTATTTTTATTTGACCCGTACTGGTAGGATTAAGAACCTAGAGCAGAGTTATAGAATTTCCTTAAAAGACGTTCTGAAGTGATTGTCTAAGAATGATGTCTTTTCTGTCAAAAGAGATAAAATTTGTTGGTTGAGAAAGGAATGCATTTTAGAGATGTCATCCTTTCCTTTACAACCCTCCTACTCAATCAGATATGAGAAGGGTGATAACTCTCAAATATATCCTTAGTAGACTTTGCAGAGGTAACTTTTCAAAATTTGATCTAAATATGTATTTTGATATGCTTATTAGGAATATTCCAACCAAAGAAACATTATAAAGTTAATATATAGGTGTACATAATACTTTTATTTTGATTGTGGCCTTATACTGAATATTGTGGTGGTTCTATTAATTTATTCAATAACTACTTACTAGCCAAACATGGAAGGACAGTGAAATTACTCAGACATAATTTCTATCTTTATATTTTAAATTTTAATCTTGTGCCAGAGAAAAAATCATAAGGAGACAACTCAGAAAAAGTGTGTGCATGTAAGTGTGTGATAACATCTGTCTATATGGCTAGGGTAGCACACAGAAGGTAGTATATTTCAAAGAAAATATATAAGTATATATGTTTACTAACGTTTTGTATAATAAAATTCCAGTTAATCACGATTCCTTCAGGATTCCATAAATATCAGCTTTTTAACCGCAAAATGTCTTGTTTCAATATTTCTCTTATTGGTGTACAGTTTTAGACTCTAAATTAGAAATTTTAATTTCAGTGTGTAAGACATAATGAGGAGTAAGTTTCTATGTTGTAACTATGGAGTATAACACAAGCATTTTTGCATCCTGACAATATTCTTAAGTGGTTTATGAGTATCATAATATATTATGGAAATTATTTATCACAAAGGTGAAAAAGTAGGAAAGGCTTTATAAAGGATAACAGTCATGTATTTTGAAAAATGAGGAACTTTATAGACCGAAACTAAAGGAAGTTATTAAAATATAACTCAATAAGCACAGTCTCGGAGTTATGAATGTCACTGGACGTGAAAAGTTAGCGAGAGGAAGAATAGGTCATGGTGACACTGGCAGACTCAATATTCTATATGAATGAGGAATCATCAGCATGTTTCAAAATTAGGGTGATTTTACAAATTTTCTTTCTAAATGTCATTCTGGTGAAGCTATGAAATTACAATTCATGGTCATCTACTGGAATAAGAAGTGAATAACAGGCTATGACAACAGTCTATTACAACTAATCACTGACAGCCAATCAGGGAGGACAAATGTCATAAGTTCAGAAGCGCTAGCCATGTGGCACTAGAGGGAATGAGGCACTAGAGTCCAGACAATTCAGCTGCTCATTAAGCACATGTGGATCTCCATGGTCGAAGTATCATGACAAGGAAATGTGATATATCCAGATTTCATCTAGATTTTAAAATCAGAGACCAAGGTTGGCATGAAGGAAAGAAATATTAGTTGGAAAATTCCAGGTGATGAAACTACAATTCAGCAGTAATTTTGGGAAATAGGTGAGGACTAGTAGTTAATTGTCAAGGTAATTTTAAGAATAGCAAAAAGGAAAGCTTAAAGCTGAAATACAGCTATGGCAGAAATTACGTGACAAAAACAGAATAAGGCTATGATAAGGGAGCCTCCCATTTTGACTTCCTTTTATCCCCCTTCAGGATAAATTCCCCATATACTTAACATGATCCTTTATGACCTTGACTCACCTAAACTTCCATCTTTAGCTTCTTTCTGTACCACCTTTGCTTTCTTTTTCAACCATACTAAACTCTCTCTGTTATACATAATACGTCTTTGCCCTTTTCTGCCTTAGAACTTCTGCATATTCACTTGCTCCATTTACCGGAAACATCTCAAAATTACTCCCCCCAGCCTTCCCTACTCCCCAATTACATACACACATTCTACCTAACTTTTCCTCATTCCTCACGTCCTAATTTTAACGCCATTTTCTCAGTACATTTTTTCCTAGAACACTGTGCCTCAAGGAAAGGTTAGAACCTGGGTTTATGTGATTTTAGCACTGATCATACTAATAAATACATGTTTGTTACAGACTTCTTCAAACTTATAGCCTCTTTTATTCAGCATTGGAGTGGCACTTAGTGTTAACTCAGATGCCGGCATGTGGTGGTGGATTTGCATCTTATTGATATTTTCTAAAATTTGGGTAGGGACTTACCTGAAAGGCAGACATTATTGTAAGCATTTTTCATGAATGTGGGGCAGGCAGGGGGAACAGTGGGAGCTTGGTCAATGCAGTGTTAGCAAGAATGGAAAGAGCATTTTCAAGAACTATTTAGGAACTGGAACAAATGTATTTACAGAAGAGGATGAGAGAGCGTTCCTGTCCTTTAGGTGGAATGTGATTTCTGTGATGCTCATCAGTATAGGAGAAATCAGTTTATCAGAGGTGAGAAAAGAGAAAAGAATTATTCTGGTAGTGTTCAGTTTAAAGAATCTACAGAATTTTCATAAGAGATATCAAATAACCATAGTTGCATCTTGTTTTGAAAATGAAAATGAAGGTTAGAGCCACAGATTTTGAATTCATTTCTTTTCATTTAATTAGTGGTGGTAGATATAATTAGTAAAGAAAATATTTGGCAAAAGTCAATCAACCATGCATTCCTGGGAACCACAGATGTGTTTATGATTCTATTATGACACACCAGACCTACACAGTTAATTATGTTTGGAAATAAAATGTGTAGGAAATAAGAAGTAATTTGTTTTTGAAACTATATTTTTATTTTACAAATAACAATTGTACATATTCATGGGGTACATAGTAATATTTCAATATGTATAATACAGTGATCAGATCAAAGTAATTAGCATATCCATCATCTCAAATGTTTATTATTTCTTTGTTTCAGGAATGTACTTCTAGCTATTTGAAACTACGTAATACATTATTGTTAACTATAGTCATCCTACCATGGTGTAGAACATTAAAGCTTTCTTCTCCTACCTGTAATGATTATTATCATCATTATTACATTTGCTAAAAGATTTAACTATAGGAGTCACATTTGTTTATATAAATACAGTTACTGTAGTAGTTTATTATTTTGGCTCGCTGCTTTTTCTTCCTTCTCCAAGAAGCAGCAGATAGATTATGACTTGAGAACCACCTTATACCCTACAGTTAAAGTTGTGTGGCCTTGATTTTTATAACTAAGTTATCCTGGCCATCTTATACAATCCAGAAAGTTTTTATTACTAGGTCAAGTTGTCTAATGCTTCTAGGTCATCTGAGAAAATTGTACTAGTCCTAGCTTGCTTCCTTACTCAGAGCATAGACAAGAAACAAAGCAGAAACCAAAAGGCTGAATTAACCCAAGATGACTTTTTTGCCATAGGAAATATTCCTTGAGATTTTTCAATCCTACACACATTTGAAGATCTCACTAATTTTCGTCTTTCTACAGATGACTTGGTTTTTTATTATTACCAGATGACCTCTGCACATATATATACAGATTTGAAACATTAAACAACTATAGTACTATTGATATAATTATAATAATAATGATTATTATTTTAACATTATTGACATCCTACTCTGCGTATAAATTGTACTTGACTTATTTCATTTGACCTTCATATTAAACATGTCAAACATGCATTTAGTGTAATTTTAATTGTATAGACGAGGACACTGAGGTTTGGAGAGCTTGTGATGATTTCTTTCAAATCCCATAGCTAAGGATATAGTGAAGCCGTATTCAAACCTGGGCAATCAAATTTTAAAGCATGAAGAATTAATCTCCATGAATCTTTTCTCACTTTTTTGATTTATCTACTCCCACAGAAATCTCTCACCTTAGAGAAACTTCTGGCTTCTTAGTCACTACTTTCTACTAGTTTTAGAAACATATGAAAGTACTGGTTCCTCAATCAATGACTAAGCCATCAACACATATGCACAGCGGCAGTGCACGTTCCCTGCTGGTGTTATTTTGTTCATTGAAATACTGAGTATGTACATGAGCCAGGATCAGAAAAACACTAAACTTTTTCTTCTGCCTTTCACAGTAAGCTTGCTCACTTCCAGTTGTGTTTGCAGTCTGTAGGTAAAAAAAAAAGATATGCCAGGAGACAGGACGGTAATATTCATGTCTTGATTATGATGAAGGTGAACCCCAAAACTGAGGCTTACCACAGTGGGATTCTTAACTGCTCAGAAAAGAATTTAAGAATGAGCAGACAGTAAAAGAAAACAAATTGATTAGAGCAACAGTGTACAGCAAAATGGCAGATCCAATGACAGAGCAGGGCTTTCCCATAGGCAGAGTGGCCTAGAGTAGCATTTGTGGATTACTGGCTAGCTTTATAGCCATTTAAAATTATTTGCTAAATAAGTGGTGGGTTATTCATGAACTTCCTGGAAAAGAGGTGAGGCATTCCTGGAACCATATAAGGTAACTTCCAGGTTGTTGCAATGGCGACATTTGTAAACCGTCCTGGCGCTGATGGTAGTGTCTTACAGCATGAAAATGAAAATAAACAGGGAGGGTAATTAGAGGTTACTTTTTTGCCATTATGGTTCTAGCTGGCTTTGGCCAATTTCTTTGCAGCATCCTATTTTGACCAGCAGGGTTGTAACATGTCTGATAAGCAAGTCCTATTGATCTCCTATCTCAATTAGACACCAAAGTCTGTTCGTATCCTTGGTAAGGAAGCAACTATATTCTTTGTAGATAGAAACAGGCTGCACAACACAGTTGAATCACTGTTAGTGACTTTGGGCCTGGATATTTACTTGTCTTTTGGGTTTGGTGTAAATGTCACATTTACATTTTCTTCCATTCTTCTTCCCTCTCACAATAGGCCTCTCTCTCTCTTTTATTCCTTTATTTATTCCATAAATTTTTACTGACAAATTATTTTAGAAGAGACACTGGGCATTGAGAACACCACAGTAAATAAGAAGCTGAGTTTTCATGTTTATGAAGCTTATAGCCTAATGTGACACGCAAATATAAAATACTTAAATAGGCACCTACAGTTCTGAGTTATAGTGATGTTATAGAATATTAGGTGGATCACTTGGAGTGGGGAGAAGGATACATAAAGTTTTCTCATAGGTGATGGTTTCTAAGATATGACTTGGAAGACTAGTTAGCTAGTTGAGCAGGTATGGAGGATGCTCTAGGAAGACAGAATTGCATGTGTAAAAGGCTGGAGGGAAGTGTTAAGTCGTACCTATAAAACGAATTGGGTATAACTAAGCTATCACGTGTAAGGTGAGGAGTAGATTGTTTAGCTTGGTCAAGAGGCCTGCATTACATCCTGAGGACCATGGCAAACTTGTGAAAGTTTTCAGGGAAGATTTCAGAACTTCTTTTATGTCCTATTAATTCTAAAATTGGTCAAGTCCTCATAAAAAATACTCTGTGATTTCACCATTATCCTTGAAAACTTGAAAATACTGATAAAGTGAATTAGAAGAATAAGATCTTTTTCTTCCATTCTTCAAAGAGGGCATCTACTTATTTATACACTTCTAAGTGGAAACATGACACAATGTGAATTTCTCTTAGAGTTGTACTAGTATTTGTGTTATTCAATCTAGAGTATGATTTAAGAATAAAATGCTTGCTAAAATATCTCAAATCTGTCCTTCTGACCCTCTTAGATCAGGTATTTATCCCTATAGCATGGATAGTTGCGATAGCCTTCCGGCAGCTTCTCCCTGTGTCCACATCAGCTAAGCATTCTCCATCCCATGTTGTGGCCTCTGGCTGATTTATTTGCCTAATGCTAGTTTTCCTCATTACCCTCTAGAAAATAGGAAGCCAATTAAATATTCTTCTCCACCATTTGCTTTAGGTAAAATGCTTATCTATTCACTATTTAATATAAATTATTTTCAGACGTAAGAACAACTAACATTGAGCTTCTGGAGTTAATTTAATCCCCGAAATTACCAAGAAGGATGAACAAGTTGTATTTGTTCTTCAAGTTCCAGCTCTGAGAGCGGAAGTTCACTTTTTCTCAAAATAATCTTTAATGTTTGCCAAATTTTCCCTCCTACTTCTGTCTTTCCTGTCTCTCATAAATAAAAGATACAAGAGGAAAATATCCAGAATAAGATTCTTTATGACTTAAGGTGTTGTCAGATAGAAAATACTCCCATTGGCAGGGCATACCAAAACACCTAGGCAGAAATGAAAGTCAAACCTCGTCCTTTGTTCTCAAAACCTATGGATTGAGGCTCTGGTCATATATTTTTTTGAACCTTGAGAAAATCTCTGATTCATCACTGCCCGGTTCTCAAATAGATAATTTTGCAAGATGCTCTTAATTTCTATGGTAGTTGCCAGCATTTCAAATTCTCATTTTAGAAAATTGAATGTGACTTTAGAATGGAAAAATTTAAAGCTTATTTTTAAATTTAGAAAATAGAAGCTATACAGCTATTTTTTCTTTTTAATTTGGCTAGCAGCCAGTTTAATATTACACTGTGAGGCTCCATTGCAGTTTTACATTTTTAAATGAAAGTTAAAATGCAATTAAATAGAAACTAGGAGATATAAAAAGTGAAAGTAATTTGAGTTTGTATGCTTACTCTCCATAACTAGTTAAAATTAAGGAATTATTGAATTGGTATTTATGTTAAAGAGAGACTCAGTTAACTTCTGGCTCTCCTCTCTCTAAATGTGGCAAACATATCACGTTTATTTTATCTTCTCATCTGCTAAAAATAGTAGTTTTTGATCTATAAGATTTCTGTTTTCCCAACTTTTGACTTGTCAACCTGGTCATTTGATAATTTAATAAACTGGCAAATTAGGAAGGCCAATGTATCTTGCCCTATTTCATTTACTTATCTCATGACCATACTGGTGGTCTATTTAATAACTTTTTCTGGGTGACATAAGGGCAATTTTATTATTTTATATTGTTTTAATTTGTTTTAGAACAGTTGACATTGAATGCTGATCAACACAGTACACAGCAAAAGGATTCTTGTGACTTTCTGAGAGAGAAGAGACTAAAATCTAATACCTTCTAATTTGAGACTCAAATCTGTTGAAACTTGTTGAAGTTTCTGCTAGCAATAGACAAAATCAAGATACTCAGAAAATAAATTTTCAATTGAAATTGAAAGAGATGGGATCGTTTGACTTAAGTGGATGAATCACTACCACTTATATAACTTTTGTTACAATTGGCACTAATAATATTCTTTAGCAGCTGTCACAGGGTTAAATAGATAATCTATTAATCGGGTATCAGTAATGAACACTTCACAGTAAAGTGGCCCATTTCTCAGTTAAGTGATGGCTTTTTCCAGCCTCATGATAATGTGCTTGAGTTCTGACTTCAGAACTGGAATAGAGCCAGCTTGGCTGACTAGTTGATTAAGATTGAGAGTATTGATAAACCTTAGTGAAAATGACTTATTTTATAATACAGATCAAGCCAACAATATTTTTGACTCTCATGTGCCCTGGTGACTCTGATACAGAAATACTGAGTTTATGGACATTTTCTAAAACTGTCTATGCCAATAGCACCCAATTTGTTTGCTAAGATCCATCAGGAAGCTGACTGGAAGTGATTGGTGAGTGCAAATGCACAAAAATATTATCTGTAGAGTAAATGAATAAAAACTTATGTATATCTATCTACCTAGTTACATACCTGGCATATCTATATGCACACACATGTGTATGTATATATTTTTGTATACACATGTAGATTACTTTCTGGTCATTCCATAGTTCCTTAAACATTTTAGATGCTACAATTGCAAATATTCTCCTATGGAAGAAACATGACATTTTGTATAAAAGTGGTCTTTATTTTGTTTTCAACTTTTAAATTATGGAGTACATGTGTAGGAGGTACTGTTTTATTACATAGATTAATGTATTCCATGGTTGTTTGCTGCACAAATCAACCCATCACCCAGGTATTAAGCCCAGCTTCTATTAGGTATTCTTCCTGATACTGTCCCTCCCTTCACCCTCCAAGAGGCCTCAGTGTGTGTTATTCCCCCACCAGTGTCCATGTGCTCTCATCATTCAGGTCCCACTTATAAGGGAGAACATGCGGTATTTGGTTTTCTCTTCTTGTATTAGTTTGCTGAGGATAGGACTTCCACCTCCATTCATGTCCCTACAAAGAATGCGATTTCATTCTTTTTTATAGCATAGTATTCCATGGTGTGTATGTACCACATTATCTTTATCCAGTCTATCATTGACAATTGATGGGCATTTGGGTTTATTCTGTGTCTTTGCTATTGTAAATAGTGCTGCAGTGAATATACATGTGCATGTACCTTTATAATAGAATGTTTTATGTTCCATTTGTTATATACTCAGTAATGAGATTGCTGGGTCAAATGGTGTTTCTTCTTCTAGATCTTTGAGGAATCACTACACTGTCTTCTACGATGGTTTAACTAATTTACACTCCCACCAACAGTGTAAAAGCATTCCTTTTTCTCTGCAATCTCACAAGCATCTGTTTTTTCTTGACTATAAAAAGTGGTCTATATTCAAAAAGATCTAGGAATTAATACTGTAGGCTAGAGAGTGAGCTTTTGCTTCTATGGATTTATACTCAGTTAAATAAAAGAATTGGTTTGAAAGCTAATTATGCAAGGAGTTACATCTTTTCTATTCTTTTATAAAATTCTCAGTTGCTAGAATTAATCTTGAAAGTTTTTTGTGTAAGGAAAAGTGATAAAAGAGAAAAGGAATGAAACTTTAAGCATCTCTTACATGACTGCCAGATCAATCTAATTAGAAGTTTATCTCAGCAGCTTATTAACCTGTGCTAGTTGTCAAATGTGGACATTCAGGCAATCAGACCACCCCGGGCTGCCTGTTTCTCATTTCTTATGTCTGTTGTTTAGTTTCAGATGCAGCTTCCATGTTCAACTCAGTATTTACCTCACCCTCTTCCTCAAGTTCCCTTTGATGATTTCAAAGTAAGGGAGCATTCAGACTTGTGTTCATTGTAAGGCAGAACTTAAGTTATCAATCTGTTTAATTTATTAAATAGCTGTATGACCTCACAAACTTTCTAAACATTTTTAACAAGCAGGTTAATCTAATAAAAATGTACACAGTGTTTGCTCTTGAAACTAGAACTCTGGGAATTTGGTTCCAGGATCTGTACTCTGAAGTTATCTTATACGTTTCATGGACACTGCATTATCTCATAGAGATTTTGTGATCATCAAAAACATTTCTGTATCTCAAAATGTTTTGAAGCTTTTACATTGGTATTAGCTATAATGATGATATTGCTATCAGTAAAGTTCCTAATGATTTTTGTGATTTAATTATTTTTGTACTAATCACGCTGAATTCTGTATTTCCTATTCAGTAGATATTAGTTATGAGACATCTCTATCTTTCATCAGACCTCTCCAGTTTCCTGTTTCAGTTGCAATACACCTATGCCTTACTTTCATATATGGCCTATTTTTAAAAATTTCCTGTTCAAGAGAACAAATACAAAAATCCTGAAGGACTGAACTGATGCTATGGCTCCCTGCTTGCAGTGAATAAGATCTCTTGATCCGTGACCTGATGAAAGTGCTATTTGTTCCTTCTCTTTGATCTCTCTAAACTCGCATTAGTTTGGATACCTTGATTTGAAGACTCCTGATAGTAATTATTTGTGTCATTTAGACTTCTTTGTGTAATTTATCTTTCTTCTGCTAATTAGTAGAATATTGATATCCAAAATGATGAAATGTTTCTCTAGAGCTCCCTTATATACTGGATGGCTCCCACTACTCTCAGATCCTTAGGAGAAAACATAGCTCCTCAAATGATGCTATGTAACCAAGAGAACATCACAGACTGGACAGTGGTTGGTAATTCAGTTCCATTTATTACTAATTCTTGTACTCACTGTGCTTTACTTTTCTGGGATGCTAATTTTTATTTCGAAATTCTACATACAACAGTTGATTTAGTTATGTGCAGACACCAATTGGTTTTTCAAAATCATGGCACTCATGTCTACATTTACCTCTCATGACAAAGCAACTATAGGTGTCTGTCATGGCTCATTTAACTGTTAAAAGAGAAAAAAAGCACATAACCATTGAGTCATTGTAAGTGCCTTAAGGTCCCAACTTGGGATAAATCAGTTGTTGATGTGAAAATAAGCATGGCACTTGCATTCTGGGGTAGGGCCTTGGGAAGTCATTTGTTTTGCTACTTTTCTGGTGATGATTGTTTTGTGATACTTTTTCTTTCATTGTCAGTTTCCTTTCCAACTTCTGGCTTTATCCATTAGTTGTTAAAGCTTAGTTTTCCCTGAGAACGTCTAAATAAAAATTGTTAGGTTCCAAGTAGTTCTGTAATGAACACCGCATATTTTTTTTTTTTTTTTTTTTTT
>NW_016107563.1:2206554-2243351 GCF_001604975.1 Cebus imitator | reverse complement strand
CAGACAATTCTCCTGCCTCAGCCTCCTGAGTAGCTGGGATTACAGGCACGCACCACCATGCCCAGCTAATTTTTTGTATTTTTAGTAGAGACGGGGCTTCACCATGTTGACCAGGATGGTCTCGATCTCTTGACCTCGTGATCTACCCGCCTCGGCCTCCCAAAGTGCTGGGATTACAGGCTTGAGCCACCGCGCCTGGCTGAACACCGCATATTTTTATGGCTACTTACCTACTGCTCACCAAACAATATTTTAAAATAGCTTTACTGAGATGTAGTTGCTATCAAAAGAATTGCACATATTTAGGGTGTACAAATTGATTAATTTGGGCATATACAAATACCTATGATCCCACCACCTCCCAAAGGCTTTTTTCTTCAATTTCAAAAATAGGTAAACATTTAAATATTTTTGGTTTTAGCATTTAAAATGGGAAGATTAGTTAGTGTTGCTTAAATTGCTATCTTGCTTAAATCTTTTTAGATATCTCTTTTATTAGAAGAGTGAAAAAACCCTAGCAGACACTGGGATAAGAAAGCTTCTTTTAACATTCACAAAATTTGAGACTAGTAAGGAGACTGGTTTGCTGAGAGAATGAGTGTTGTCATGAATGACAAGACTTAAGTTCAGTGAGAAGGGGTTGATATCAGTCAACATCTCCCTATGTTTCCTTGTTTCAGAATCTTCTTTATAAAGTACTCAGTATTGCATTATCATAGCATTTACCAACTGATGGACTCATCTATATCTGGCCATAAGACTTAGTATTTCATCTCTTCAAGAAATGTTTAAAGTTTTAGAAAGGTCACATAGGGAGGAAGATACCCAAAATAAAAGCATTAAATGTAATCGTAAATTATCAAACATCGGTGATGAAGATATGTGAACAGTGCTCTTTCCCTAGGTTTTGAACATATAGGATTCGACTGAGATGGCGTCAATGGTACTGACAACCCAATTCATGCTGTCTGCTTTCAGTGAAGTTATGTTAGCACACTGTCTCACTGTTACTTTGAGTAACTAGACATTTTAGGAAAAAAATTATACCTATTATTTTGAATTTTTTGCCATATATTTTAGGCAAGGAGATAGACTTTTTCACTGTATAAATTAATGATAGATATCTCCTTATTTGTACTATCTAGAGAGATGCTATTTATTGCTTTTGATGCCAGAGGGAAAAGGCCTTATCTTGCCAGCTTAAAAATGCATCCTCAATTTGCACTGTCCTACATGAGGGGTGTGAAGCATGTATGTTGACTTAATTGGAATTTAAAAATAATAACAGATGACACCTGTCAAGCACTAGTATTAAAAAGAGAATAGCATTATTTAAGTGGGAATTGTAAATTAGCATTTTTCCACTAGTAACAAAAACAACAAATAGCTTTTCTCTAGAAAACAGCTATTGTATAACAAAAATATATATATTTATGTACAAGTAGGAAACACAAATTTTTCCAGTTTTAGATGAAACTATGCATATACATTCACAATGTCTCTTGGGTTTATAATGATACTGAAGTGTCATGAAAGTTTTCACCTTTTTTCCCAAAGCAAGTGACATGAGGCATACATTTAAATGATGATAACAAAACTGGAGCTGATTTTATTATCCAAATGTGGTTGCACTAAATAGCAGTCTTCTTTTTTTTAAGATCATCTCTGTTTGGTAAAAACAAACTCTGATTGTTAATTCCATTAGTCGTGTGTTTAGAATAATGTAATAAAATAACAATCCTCCTAATTATCATGTGACTTATTTGAATTATAAAATAATTCGGATGATTTGAGTCTTAAATCCAAAATACTTAGATGTTTGGGTTTACTTACAGCCAGACTTAGAGTTAGACTTCTTTGGTCTCATCTGTGCTGCTAAGAAATGAAGTTGGACTTCAAAAAGGAAACTATTGCAGTTCTAGACCACTCCTAAATCAGAACACCCTAGAGTTATTAGTTTTTGTTTGTTTTATTTTCTTAAGGTGAGTGGAATTATTTTCTTGCGTGTGTGTAAAATGTTTGTTTACAGGATCTTAACATACACAAGAAAAATACTTTTCCTATCTCAAGTACCCTGAAGTGTGTTAAAACTGCCTTTTCAGTGATCTCCATCAAGATACTTCCCTTGGCTATTGATCCAATCTAACAGTAGTATGTACAGTGAAAATTTACAAATGAGGGTACACAGTTTAAGTATGTGAAATCCAACATAGTGAATATTACCTCCACTGTCTCCTGCAATATTTGTCAAGAAAGAGTTTCGAGATGACATTTCTAGAAGTTAGTTGCTTTTTAAGGTGTTTCAATACAATGTAAAAGTAATTATAATGCTATTTAAGAATAATCTAATATTAATTATACTTTATGTTAGGCACTCTGTATATTTAAATATCATTAATTTTATAATACTACAAGGTACACTTAAATACTATATTTAATTCACAAATGAGGAAATTGATGTTGAATGGGTTTAAATAATCTGATAGATTTATATAGCCAATACATGGCATAAGCTAAATTTGAACCCAGGTATCAATAACTCCAAAGTTTAATTATCTGATTAATATTAATTGCTCTGTAATTGGACCTGAGGTAATATAGCCCCTAAAGTTCTCAATTCTTAATAGTTGAAAACATCGTTTTAATAAGTATTTTTCTTAAAGTAAATCATGCGACATAACCAAATCAATCATTAGGTTACTGAAAAACCAACTTTTACTGTACTACACAGTGCCCATCACGTCTCAAGGATCCAGATGGATATACTTTAATATTCTATCTCAGTAGTCAGTCTGGACAATTAGCCTGTAGTAATTTAATCAAGGTCTTTAAATTGTCTCCCACAATAATATGACTCACCAGGAGCCTTACTTTTTAATAAGATCACAGTCCTTTCTTTGTTTGTGATTTACTCTTGGGCCCATAACCATTCACTCTCTTAACAATTTGGTAACTCTTTTGTCTCCAGTTGACATCAACCAAGATGTAATTCTCCAGAAAGACATTTTATCCTCTCAATTAATATTTATATTTTACCTGGTGGCAATGGGGACAGAAAGAAAAATAAAGCAAAGAGAAAGACAGGACTCTTCATGATTGAAGTCTGTCAGCCAAATCAGCAGCTCTGCAATCTTTGAATAGGAGAAAAGTAGAGAGCATATCTTTTTATACTTCTTTCCATGCAATGATGCAAATTTAGTCACTGAGGTTTATCAAAAGTTAACACTCCTGTTTAACAGTGCTTGGATAAAAAGTACTGGACATTCCTTTTCTTTAATCTTGGAATATAAAGGATTATGGTATCCACAGTATATAATTATCTTTTTATAACTAGTTGTTTGGGAAATGCATGCCACTGAGAATCTCCTATTGGAGATCTGAAGAGTAGGAGCATGAGAATTTAATCTTTGCTTTTGCTTTCATTTTTCTCCTTCTTAAATTGCTATGCAAAATTAATAAACTAGTGAATTTAAGAAGCAATAAAAATTATTGTCTCCTAATTTTTGCTTTTAGTTATTAGAACATATTTCTCTCCATGAACTGTGGTTAGTGTGAAAACCTCTTTGTCATCTCTTATATGCAATGTAGCCATTAGGGACTCTGAGGTATAAGATAATTTCAGAATAAGCAAACACACACACACATTCACACACATATACAGGCAGATAAAAATTCTATGTTTGCAAAATGCCAAATGACGATGCTAGCAATAAGTAGTAAGTCATTTTAATAAGAAAATAGCATTTTCTTGGATTATTTGGATGTCCTTTAAAGAGATATTTTAGCTACAGTTATAAAAAAGAATATGTTTATCAAGAGATCCAAGTTGTATTTTGTTACTTCCAGATCTTAAAAAAGAATACCCAAAGCAAAGCAAAGCAAAATATGACTGGAAGTACTTGGGGGTAGTAGTTACATGGCCAACTAAAGATAACTTAAAATAAAATGCCCAATTCACAGATATTAAATGTCTCTGCTTTTAGATGGTAAGAGAAAAGCTTTTTTATTAAAGATTTAAAAATATAATAAAGCTCATTATATTTAACTGACAAACCAAGCAACTTGGGGCTGTAGGAGATCAGTCAGGGTGGTGGAAAAAATTATAAGAAAGACACAAAACTTCTCGGAAGGCTGTAAGATCTTGCAAAAGCTTTGGGAAAGGGCTATGACTGAAGACAGCCTAATCCTCTTACCCTGAGCTCATAACAAAGAGCACATAACAAGGGAATGTGGAGGAGTTTATCTAAATAGCTTGTTTACTCATGTTGTCCTAAAACCATCCTTTGATCATTCATGCACAGAACTGCTCTCTACTTGGGGGGTTGACAATATTAATTACCCACAAATGATGTTTGCTCCAGACCTTTGTCATTAAACTTGTTCTAAAATAAATATGAGCATCTACAGCATATCAGGGCTGTACAGCCAGACTCCCTCTTTGGGGTTTATAAGCCATGGGGTCCTCTAGCCATGCTCTCAGAGGCAAACCACCTGTGTCTGTGAACTTCTTTCCTTTGTCACTCAGCCAGAGTCTGTGGGTCAGTCTTGGCAGCTGGTGCCCCCATGTGAGGAACGCTTCAATGGATTGTGATGGAACCCTTGAAAGCGAAGGTGAAGAGACTGGGCAGTCAGTAAGTCAGTAAATCATCGGTGCCTGCTCAGGATTTCCAATTTTGAGGGAATTTTTCATGCTAGGATTTCATCATGGGACAACAATATCAGCAAAACAGAAACACTATATAAAAGTATTGAAACAGCTACTTAAAGCTAGTGAAGCCTCGGTTTTGCAGGCTCAATTAAGGGAACTAATGCAAACTGTTGTTTCCCATAACCCATGGTTCCTGGAAGAAGGCACGCTAGACGTAGAGCTATGGGAAGACGTGGGGAGAAATTTTAAATGCAATAATGCACAAGGGCAACAGGTCCAAGTAACATTTCTAATGTTATGGGCCTTAGTCAGGGCTACCTTGGCCCCACTCAACACAGAAGAGCATATAAAAGGAAGGGAAGAGGAACCATCACCTATCTTACCACCTCATGCCCCCACTCAGCCCCACTATTACTGAGTAAAAGTGCCACAGAGGAAATGAAGTTTTCCCCTCCTCGAATAAATTTTTTAAATCTACATACTCTTTGACCCAGCAGTTTCGTATATTCACATTCTTTCTGTAGATAATATGCATAAAATGGCACAAAGATGTATGTACACAGATTAGGTATCCTGGATCCTGCACCGCACTGTGTTTCCTGACCACCTCTGTATTTTGGAGTGAATTTTTTCAAAGTTATCTTCCACTGCCTTGTACTTGTCTGGGTTGGGAGAGATATTGAGTGAAGAATCCCAATTTCTGACTGGACTTGAGTAGGTACTAATGTGATTTCTTTCCTTTAGGCAATTTTCTGACCCTCTAGCCTCCCACAGAATGCCTCCTGTTAACCAGATGTCTGAGGAAGTTCTGGGATTCATGGTTAAAGGGAGTCTAAACCAAGGCCCCTGATTGGGCAAAAGGTCTGGTGGGTAGATCATGCTTGCTGGTTGCCACAGAATTTCTTGTGCAAGGTAATGAAAGATAAGGATGCCAAAATGGTACTGACAAGCTGACATTGGGCAACTTTCACCTAAATCTGACAGCAAAAGAGTTCAGAACTTAGAGCTACTTATGGTTCACTGCTAGTCCTTAAACTTGAGCTGCATGCTTAGTGTCATGGAATGGGGACTTCTTGCACATCTATATGTCCATAGCAGTGTCAAGTCCAGCCAACAACACTCAAGTGATCCACATCCCTTCTCTACCTGCTGGTACTTAGGCTCTATGAAGAACTGTCACATGCACTGGCTGGTCTATAAACAAATATGTAATATACCTTTTCTTCACTCATTCTATTCCACCGCCTACCTTCCTCCATCCGTCAGGGGGTCCTGAGGATGAATACACTTATCTTCTGGGAGTTTTCCAGATTCTTGATCCTCATTTTGAAATGCTAAATGGCTCCTTTTGATTAGTCAGTGTCTTCTCTTGTCTGTAATTGCTGGCTGTAGTGATTTTATACTCTCCCTAATTGGCCATAAGCTCTGCAGGAGAAGGGATGACAGTCTTTGAATAAGAATACTCTTCTTGCTCAAACTGCAGGCTTCTCTTCTACCTTCACATCTTGTAGCAGTGCATAGCGGAGAGAGCAATGGTCAAACTACAATAGATTACATTCTGGGAAGGTGGTCATTAAAGCCTGAGAGTTCAATAAACGGTTTGATGTGTTGTTCAACATTTATTCTGTAAAATTCTTAGCCATAAATTTGACATGAGCAGAAATAAATTATCATTAATATGTTCCTTCATATTCTGGATAAGATTTATATTTGTGGTCATCACCAAGCACTCACAGTAACAATAGAATCATTAAAACCTTCCTTTACAGGCAGTACAATGATGCAATATCAGTAGTAATGAGAAAATCAGCAATAAAGAAAATGGCTAAAACTGCAGAGACAAAAAATATATATTGTTTCAATAAAAACAGGTTCTGAAGAACCATGACCTTATGAATAATAAAAGCATTCTTGATTTTCTTTTTAATAGTGGCAAGACTTGAAATTTGTGAGGAGTAGGCATTTGGGAGTAAAGGACATGAAGGAATGTTTCCAGGCTCTATAAAGAATCTTAACATGCACTGACTGAACAACAAACTACTATGTAATAGACTTCTTCCATGCTCATTTTTGTAGTATCTTGTTGTATCTTATAGTGCATAGATGGGAGAGCAATGGTCAAACTAAAATAGATCACATTCTAGGAAGGTGGTGATTAAAGCCTGAGAGTTCAATAAATGATTGCATGTGTAGTTCAACATTTATGCTGTAAAATTCCTAGCCATAAGTTTGACATGAGCAGAAACAAATTATCATTAACATGTTCCTTCATATTCTGGATAAGGCTTATATTTTTGGTGATCACCAACCACTCATAGTAACAATAGAATCATTAAAACCTCCCTTCCAAGATACTATGTAATATACCTCTTCCATACTCATTCTAAATCTTCCCTGACCCATAATGATTCCTTACATGGGCCCCAAAATTTTGTGTTGCATTTTCAAATTAAATTATGTGGGTAAACAGGCATTCTGTAAAAAATGTTTGTTGTGATGGTGCATGCCCAAAGATTAATTCTGCTAGAATGCTATTTCTACACTTAACACATTTTCTCTTAAAATTAGGTACCAAGATTTACCATACAGGAAACAAGTATTTCCAAAAACAAAAATCAAATTACACATGATTACCTACAAAATTCCATCATCTCCTATTCTACTACCAACAGGCATACATTTTTGGCTAAATGAGTCTCAGATAAACACCTCCTCAAAACCAATTCTAACCCTTTTAATCCCTAAAAGTCATTTTTTAGTTCCTCATATTCATGGCCTCACAATGAAATACACTGGTACTCATTTTCAGCTCCCTTTTCCCTCAGTCAATAATCTAAAAAAAAGCAATGAAGATTTTTTGTACTGTTTCAAAGCTAGAAGAAGGTAATTTTTAGCAATGTTCTCCAATTTTCCTGATTTCTCTTTCAAAAAATATATCTATGCATAATAATATATGTATGCATATATCACATGCACATACACAGACACACAGACACACACACACACACACACACACAAACATGTATGTATATAATTTGCAGCTAGCTCTGTTTGCCCTTGGTGGATTCCTTCTTTTTGGTATACTTTTTTTAGTTCTCTGGAAAGATGGAGATACAATGAAGGAATAGCAGAGGAGAAGGGCTCCAGGGTGTATGTTCTTTTCCAGACTCTTCCACACCTGTTTCATTGTTTTGTCACTTTTTGCTTCTCAATTGCCTAAATGTAAAGTAAGGGTTTTGTAACCCAGTGATGTTTTGCTAGGTGTGTTGTAAAGAATTTAACCTTGCTTAAAGAGAGATCTGGTCTTTGCTGTCTACTTCTGAGAGATAACTTCTAAGTTTTTAAGACGTCATGCTTCATAAAGTGTCTCTGTATGCCTGAACATCTGGGGTCACACCAGATAGTCAAGCAATGTGATCTAGTGTGGGGATTTCAGGTTATGAAGTATCCATTTAAATTTCTGGACACTGTAGTAGTCTGACTACAGTGATACCTCATGTGTATTGCCACACATTCCTGAAAAAAGTAGCACTGTCCCTGATTGCCCTGGAAAAGGACAACTGAAAGCTCTACTCTTGCAACTTCCCAGAGCTCTGCCTGCCTTATATGTCTCTTTTATTTCCTGATTTTAAATATAGATGTAACTATGTTAAACCATAATCATGAGTATAATAACTTTCATTTTATTGATTTAGCCCTTCTAGTGAATTATCAAAACTGAGAGTTGTTTTGGATAACCCTGGACTTGCAATTTGGAATCAGATGTGAAATTGGTTTTAGAGGCTGCCCCCTAAGTTTGCACCAGAATTGAGAAGTATACCTTCTTCTACTCATTCTTCAGAGTACGGCTTAAAGCTCATTTTTTCAGAAAATTATTTTCTGACTCTATAGGTTCTTATTATGCAGTGACTGAACAGCAAACAAACATGTCATTCTTATGTTGAAGTACTAATTCTTAATGTGATTGTATTTGGAGATAGGATGTTTAAAGAGCTAATTAAAGTTAAATGAGCTCACAAGAGTGGGGCTCTAATCTAATAAGATCACATCCTCATAAGAAGAGAGATACTGGGAATGCATACCTCTCATGTCCTTGTGGGGGCAAAGCAAGAAAAAAAAGCCTTGCAAGCCAAGGAGAAAGGCTTCAGGAAAAGTTAAGCCTGCTAACATCTTGATCTCAAACTTTCACACTCTAGAATTGTGACAGGTAAACTTCCGCTGTTTAAGCCATCCAATCTGGGGTGTTTTGTTATGGCAGCTCTTACAGGGTAATACAGTTCTTCACATCATATTTTCTTATCATGCCAACAAATCACTTAAACGTTATATAGTACAACTGAAATTCAATAGTTAATTGCATAAGGTGTTTTCATTCCCTACCCTTTCACACTCACTCGAGTATCTTCTTGATACTCAGTATCACCTAGTATAGGATTCCTGTTTTAATCACTAATTTTAGTTAATATGGTAGACATTCCCATCAAGTTCACAAGATCTCTGATTAAAAATACTAATAAAAACAACAAAAGCAAAACGATAATCCTGAACTGGTAGTTAGTTTTTAAAAAGAAATAATGTTTGATTACCTGGTAAAATTTGATAACAGGGTAAATTTAACCTTTGTTTTTAGCTAGAAAACACATTCTAGTCTTCATATTTTTCCACCATATTTTAATATTAGAGAAACTACCGGTACTGTCCAACATTTATATTGAGGTTTAAATGACAGATCTTAATTCATTTTCCTATTCCATCCAGAGCTAAATAAGAAAACGCTAATAAGCGCAGGCAATGTTTTGTGAGTCTAAATTCTTTATCTGAAGTTCAGATTGTATTTAAACCCAGTTCTTAATGAATCAGTTCTTAATGGTTCAACGTTTAGACTGTATTTAAACCTAGTTCTTAATGAATCAGTTCTTAATGGATCAATGGTTAGACTGTATTTAAACCCAGTTCTTAATGAATCAAAAATGGATCTAATATCCCTTTTTGAATGAGGTTTCTTGTGAGGTGATAGAGGGAGAGCCAGCGAGTACATCCATATTCTCCTGTAACTTATACTTTTAGCTCTTGCTTAGGTTTTTTGTGTCCTGACTCCAATAATCTGATGGTGACATTTAGACAACTGGTAAGTCCATAAATATTGATTTTCATGAATTGAGTTTCTAATGAGATCATGGCTAAATTGGGAAACATTCAATTTTATAAGTTTAGGTGGCCCAAGACATTAAAACTCGACCTCACTCAGAGCAAACATAGCTCCAGATATACTTATATCAAAACTGTTAGTTCAGAAAAATAAAAGAATTTCTATCTCATTTCATTGTATATGAAATTAACACCCACAAAGGAAGATAGCAGTATTGGCTTATATGTTTAATAATTTATTTCAGAAGTCCTAATTATATTCCCATTTCTCTCTGTACTAGGGCACATGCAACTTCTTTGTGCAGAGGTATGTCTTCCTTTTCAAAATATATAATCTTCTTCATACAACCTCTCAGTGCAGCAAATTTTTCTTGGTGAGGAACATATGTCTATTTGCTTTTCACTCTCAAGACAGTCTCTTTTACAGCGACCATAACGTTTGGTGCAACGATCAGCATCCACCAAGGTACATGTGGCTACAGTAAAAGAAGAGTAACTGAAATTACTGACCTTTTATTTAAGCATAGATTACTTCTGATTTCATAAAGTATGATGTGTACATTGTACCAAGTTTAGAAAATAATAATTAACATATGATTTAAAACTTCATGACATACATTATGGATAGATTTTTCTTACCATAGGTTTTAGCAAGCTCAGCATACATTTTTTTCCTCTATTAAGTCAAGAATTTTTACATTTTCTCTTAAAGCACATTACAACTTCTCAAAAAGATTCAAGATATTTTTAGAGTGACAGGACAATTTATGTAATCTTTCAGTTATTTTTGGACAGCCATGTCATATCTAAAGTCTTTAATATTTTAGGATTATGATAAACAATGTGGGTTACATCTTTTAATATTTACATGACATGTCCTTATGATAGTTGAAAAAAAGTTTAATTTTAGGGTTTTGGTATTGTCACAAAAGTGCATGTGATTTTTGCCCCATTGAAATTTTAATTTTTATGTCTTTATGGTTAATATTTTTCCTTCTTTTTATAAAATTTTTAATATACTTTGTTGGTTATATAACTGGAATTTGAAAAATTAGTAAGTGTATAAATATTTAAAAAATATATGGTGGATAGTAACATTTATCTGTCATATTTGTCACCAATTAGTCTTCCTTAGTTGTTGTTTTTTATATTGTTAGTTATGGATTTTAAACAATAGTTTTATTACAAGATACATAAATATTCAATTTAAAAAATGTAAACAATTCTGTATTTTTATATGCAGAAATGTACAAAAATAATCCATTTTAATGTATTATTCTACCTTTAAAATCAGGAATTCTTGCATGCATGTTTTTCATCATAATATTTTATTTATTATAGTATTTTTCTCTTTATATGATACATACTTGTCAGATATGTGGTTAACTTCGTTTCTTCTAAATGATTAAATAATTGTTCTACTCTGTTCATTAAAATATTTTCTCCACCTTTTAAAATAATTTTCACTGTATGCTTAATATTGTTAGCACATATTAACATTAAGCATACAGTGAAAATTATTCTCACAAACTCTAGATCTCGTTCAGCTATCAATTGCATTTTATGAATATAGCTATGGATTTTTGAAACAAAAGCAGCTTAGATTACAAAAAATGTATGATAGAAAAATCATGTGCTTTATTATATTTTATTTCTTTATGTATAACCTTTAAAAGAAAATAAAACAAACTTGCAGAAGAGTGCCCAAACATAAATGCTCAGCTAGGAGTGTTATTAAACACCAGGGACCTATGTACATGCTGCTCAAGTCAAGATATAGAGCATTTCCAGCACAGTTTTGCCCCCTTCCAATTACTATTCCCTTCACTCTTGTTTCTGGAAAAAAAAAGTCTTGATTTATGTTTTGTTTAAGTCTGCTTATTTTAAAGCTTATGTGAATGCAACAGTACAGCACGTATATTTTTACATCTGATTTTATTCACTCACAATTTTGTTTTTTGAGATTTGTTCTTATTTTTCATATCTGTAATTCTTTCATTTTCATCATCGTATAGCAGCTGTTGTACACATATCCTACATTTTAGCCTTATCTGCTGATGAATAATCAGGTTGTTTCCAGTTTTTGAATACTTTTGTACTTGACTTTTGGGACACATGCTCAGGCATTTCTGTTGGGCATATCCCTAAGTGTGAAATACAATGGTAATGTGTCTGCATAGCTTCAACATTAATAGATAATGCCAAACATATATTCAAATTGTTGGTGCTAACTTAAACTTCCAGCAGCATTACATAATAGTTTTGGACATCTAAAACCTAAGAAATGCTTGATATTTTTAATTTAGTAATTATGATGTGAATGTAAAGATACCTCATATATCTCAACTCATTTATATTCCACAATAAAATGTCCATTTTTCCAATTACTGAGAAAGTGTAACATGTTTTCTTACGTTTATTGACCTAATAGCTATCTATTGTTTAGAAAGTGATCAATCTTTGGTTTCCTATTGGGTGGTCTTTTTTATATTGTTTTATGTATGTTTTTTATATATTCTAGTTGTGTTTCTTTTGTATGCTAAATGTATTACAAGTGCTTGTCTCAATATAGAGCTTGGCTTTTTTACTTGATGTTTTTTGATGTCTAAAAATTTGCTAATCTTAATGTAATCAATACTATTTTTCTACTGATTAAGAAATAGTATAACTTGTATGTCAAAATTGTTAGTAAATTATTTTATGGAACTTGTATGGCTTATTGTTTTGCCTTTTTTCATGCTTGCATCTCAGGTTATTTGGAATAAGGTTTTGGATGTGATCATTTCAGTTTCTCTTCATATGGCTATGCAATGAAACCAGCCTTATTTATTGAAAAGCTTATTTATCACATTGTTCTTTAGTGCCAGCTTTATCTGTTTCTGGGTTTTCTATTATCCATTGATGTGTTCAAAAGTTTATATGTAGATAATTTCTGAAAAAAGATACATCATAATGAATCTGGACAACAACAAAAAGAAACAAAATCTAAATGTTTCTTACTTAAGGGGATAGAATTCATAATTAAGCTTGTATAAAGAAAATACCCTGCCCAGATAGGTTCACTGTTGAATTCTAAACATTTAAGGAAGAAATAACACCAATTATACACAAACTTTTCCGGATAATAGAAAATAAAAGGATGTTTCTAACTTATTTTATGAGATCAACAATGCCTGGTATTAAAGCTGATCAGGATATTACAAGAAAGAAAGTTAAAGGTGAGCCTCACTCATGAATACAGATGCAAAATGTCCCTTGTTTACAACACCCTCACATGATCATTTTGATATCTGTAGCATATATACTAATATCTCTGATAAAGTTTGGTTTTGCCTTTAATTTTTCTTTACAGTTGTGTCAAAGCTTTATTAATTTTGTTAGTCTTTTCAAAAAACAAAATGTGGCCTTTTTATTTTCTCTAGTGTCTGTTTGTTTATTATATCGAATTATGTCTTATTACATAGTTGTAACTGTCAGTTTAATGTGATTTTCCTTTTCTAACTTCATTAGTTAAAATTTTAGTTACATTTTTAGCTTCAATTCTTTTTAGAAAATGGATATAACTGTATTAACTTCCTTGTAAACCCTACTATGAACTTTGATTTATCTCATTTTTATTACCATTCAGTTCAAAATATTTTCTGATATCCATGGGCTTCATTGTTGTGCACATTTTTATTATTTAAAAATATTGATTTGTAGGTGCATTGCTGCACTCCTTTACTAATGTATTGACTACTTTGACAAAGATGTTAGAACTACAAATTCTTCACTTGTCCTTTTATTCCTACTGTACCTCAGTGCTCAGCATATTCTAAGACTATATCTTGAATCATCTTATAGCTTCTTTTATTGATATTCCAAGAAATATACACTGCTGTTCTCAGTTCATTCAGTTTCTCGAGGGTCTGATTACTATTAAAACTTCAGTTCTGAGTTTTAAAAATAAATTTAATATATTATAGTTTTCTTAAGAATTTAAATATCTAGAAAGAAAACTCAGTCCAAAAAAGATGAAAGATCTTATCTTCATTATCTCATTTTATCTGCATATTAATCTGGAAAATTAGTTAGGTAAAAACACCAGTATAATGAAATTACCAATGAGAAAACCAAGATTCCATAAAATCAAGACCCTTCTTTAATTGATAAGATTGCATAAATTTTTTTTCTTTTTACAATGAATAATTTATTATTTCTATTTCTAGTGAGAAATTTTACACAAATATAACAGAGACATCTATTTTACCTGGTAGAATGAAGGTCACATAACACAGAAAATGGAGGAGATAGTAAAAGATTCTCATTCTGTAGAAAGAAGCTGTTGAAAAATTTGGTAACAGAATATAGAGACTAGAGAACTTTCCAAAAAGCCAAAAGACATTTACTATTTATAGTTTCCTAGTGGAAAAGAAACTCTCCTTATCCGGAAATTGTTTTAATTTTATGTACCTGTCTCTGCTCCAGTGACTATGACTGTGGGAAGAACTACCCAAATTGAAAACTCTTGAAAATAATTGAGCTTTTGGGAGGAATACCTCTACGAATGATAGCTGTAAACATGATGTCTTCATATCATTGGTAATTAATATTTAATGATCAACACAAAGGGACATGCATTAAATAAATTTAAGGTAAATACTTATTTACTGCTTTAGAACTAAAACAACTGAACATTGTCGATTAAACTGTTGATTACTTTTCAAAATTTACTGTAGTCGCTAATCTGGTGTGTCAATTCATCAATATGCCTGTATATCAAAAATTCTTAATTATATTATGTTATCCCATTAATTTTCCCCAAACTATTCATTTACAAGATCCAAATATTAAGCCTTGCTTTTGTCACTAATTTCTGTTACATTTTTCAGCTGCATCTTAAATATTCCTGAAACTCTTGTTTTCCTAGTAAAGCTCCATAATTCTTCACTTTTTTTTAACATTTAAATATTTTATTACATGCACACAATAAATAAATGAGAAGATACTTTAAAATAAATAGCAGTAATTTCCTGCCCTAACTTCACTATTTTCAGGCCCTCTGGTGATTACTAACATAAGAATAAGGATCTGGTTTATTATAATATTTTGTCTTACCAACCAGAGTGTATTTCTTGGTTTCTATTAAGAAAACTACAAATTTAGATTACTTATACTTTTTTCTAGGCTATCTTTATCAAATACATTGAAATTATGTTATTTTAAAAAAAGTTATAGATTATCGTCAATAAAACGCTAATATTTTTCCTACCAACTGTAGTTGCAATATTAAGTCTTCCTCATTTAAAATGAAAATATTAGCCCTCTTGCCAATTACTCCAGCATTTCTCCCCACTTTTTCTCGTCATTCCTTTGTTAAACATTTCCTTTTGTCTTGTGTAAGATAATATGTGTACTCTGTGTATAATTAGAATTAAAACACATGCTTTTATTTTTAGACTGTAATACAGTAAGATTTATCATTTATATTGCCTTTTTCTATGTGCCCAATATCACAAAACTTAGGTTAATCAAAGAGAATTACTCTTGGTTTTGAAGTCAAGTTGACATTGTTATTAACATTATTACTATCAATAATTTCTTTTTATTTTTCTTTTCTTATTTCAGTTTTCTTATATCTGAAGTGTTTTTGTTTTTATTTTAATTAATGATTGGTTATGTCATTATTGAAAAGTATTTCTTCCTGAAGTTTTTTTTGCATATAAGAAGAAGAAGAAATAAATAATAGGGATTCCCTATCTTCAAGTTTATCTGAGTAGCACAGGTGATTCCTGAGAGTGCTTCATTC
The DNA here is from genome assembly GCF_001604975.1 of Cebus imitator. Classification (NCBI taxonomy): domain Eukaryota; kingdom Metazoa; phylum Chordata; class Mammalia; order Primates; family Cebidae; genus Cebus; species Cebus imitator. The sequence continues at coordinate 2,227,767 of NW_016107563.1, read as the reverse complement.
TAAACCTGCCTTCCTGAGTTAAATCTGGATCTTGTGTCTTTTTTGGTGGTTGTTGTTCCTGTTTTTCTCCCTCCAGAAATGTTTGAAAATATTTTTTAAAATTAGAATTTCCCTGCAAAAAATATTCTGCCCTCACATTTAATTATTTGGGTGTTATATCTAGGTCCAAAATCATGTTTCTTCAGAACTGTGAAGCTGTTAACTCCACTAAAATCCAGATTCAGTCTTCCTGATGAAAACTCTAATGCTGGGCTAGCTCTTTTTAAATGTTTTGATTTGTTTCTCTCTTGATGTCATTAGGACATTGTTTTTTTTTTTTTATTCAGTCTCCCAAACTTTATGATTCACACATTTCTTGGTGTAAATTTCTTATGAATAAGTTGTCTTTCTGGTATTGATGAGCTTATATATTTCCTTGGATCTGGGAAATTTTCTTATCTTTCTATATTTTTTTTCTCTGATAAGTTCTTCCCTCCTTATTTGTCTATTTTCTCTCTTTTGGGGCTGTTTTTAAGTCAAATATTTAGCTATTTGGCTATAATTTTATCTTTTCTCTCCTACTTTTATGTCTGTTTTTTATTTTAAATGTCTTTTACTTTTATATTTAGCCTTTGCATTGTAAACATTTTTTTTGTTTGCTGAAAAAGAAATATCAGTGTCCTTTTCTGTTCTCTGATTATTCTTATGTCATAGAATAATAGACCTACATGATGGATGTAAAGTCTTCTTGAATACCTCAATAAATACATTTTAGAGAGGTTTTGTTTGTTTGTTTTATATTACATTATTTTCTTTTCCTTGATCTGTTTTCTCAGGGTCTAGCTTTCTGTTTGTCATTGTGATCTTAGATATTTATGCTGCTTATTTTACTCATATGTTGGATGAAGCACTGAATTATATTGTAGGATTTCCTTGGTTGTCATGCACATCTTTTCCTCTCTGCAATCGAATTCTTTTGGTAAAGTCTGTGAATGTGGGTTGAATGGGCTTTCTACTACAAGTAGAGTGCCTTAGGACTCCCTATATCTTGAAGAAGAAACCTTGCTATTTTTCCGGAAGCAAAAGTTCCTATACCAGAAATCTTAGCTCTCTCCAAAGGATTTTAATTATTCAATTCGATTGTAACTTTATTCAAACAAAACTAAAAACCTCATGAGGGAAGAACAGTATTTCTGGTTTTATAGTGAATTTCCGAGATGCAACATTTTTATTAGAATACATATTCCTAAAATGGAGATATAATCCATTTGGATTTCTTTGGCATTTATGTAAAAAGTCAATTGATTTTACATATATTTTATGTACACATCAAGGTCTATTTCTGGATTCTATATAATATTTCATTGATCTATATCTTACTCTTTTATGTCAGTACAAAATTCTTTTTTTCACTGTAATTAGTAAAATCTGAAATCGGGTACAATAAATTTTCTTAGTTCTATTATCTTCAAATTATTTTGGTTGTTTTAGGTCCTGTAAATTTACATATCCCTTTTTAAGTCAGAGTGTCAATGTCTATTTTTAAAGCCCTTTGGAATTTTTGTTGGGATTCTGTTGAATCTATATATTAATTTGATGAAATTTGACATTTTAACATTTCCAATACATGAACAAAGTTTATATTTTTATTATTTAAGTGTTTTTAAAAATTCCTTTCAACAAGGTAGTCTTCAGTGTATAGAGAGGTCTTGTGTGTGTGTGTGTGTGTGTGTGTGTGTGTGTGTGTGTGTGTGTCTAATTATGTGTTAGATATAGTGAACTCCAAGTTTCTCTTCAAAGAGTCAATATGTCAGCATGTTCAGCTCTCTTATTATTTAATTTACCATTTTCAAGTTTAATTTCCTGCTTCTTTTCTTTCACTATTTGGAATTATAATGATGGATTTCTGAGTGTGACATTAATTTACATTTTATTCAATAATATTTTGTTAAGGAGTTTTGAATCTGTATTTGTAAGGATGATTAATCCGTAGTTTCCTTGTGATTTATTTTTAAATATTAGTATTAGAATAATGCTGGCCTCCTAAAATAATTTGGGAAATGTTCACTTCCATTCAGTTACACAGAAGCATTTGTGTTATAATGGGTATAATTTCATTACCAAATGTTTGATAGAATTTACCAGCGAAGCCAACTATAGCTAGAATTTTTTATGTAGAAAAACTTTAAGTATAAATTAGTTTTAAAAATAGACATAGGATTATTAAAGTGGCAAATATTTTCTTGAGTGAATTTGAGTAGTTCATGTCTTTTGAGGAATTTTTTCATTTCATGTAAGTTGTCAAAGTTTTGGCATAAGGTTGTTTGTTATATTCCCTATTGTTCTTTAATACCTGTTATATTTATAATGATTTCTCCTACTTTATTTCATATATATATATATATATATATATATAATTTTTATTAGTACTTTTTTTTTTAATTGCACTTTGAGTTCTGGGGTACATGTGCAGATCATGCAGGGTTGTTGCATAGGTACTTACATGGCAAGGTGGTTTGCTGCCTGTATCCCCCATCACCTATATCTGGCATTTCTCCCCATGTTATCCCTCCCCAAACTCCCCATCGCCTCTGTCCCTCTCCTAGCCACCCCCAACAGACCCCAGTGTGTGATGCTCCCCTCCCTGTGTCCATGTGTTCTCATTGTTCAACACCCACCTATGAGTGAGAAAATTCAGTGTTTGATTTTCTGTTCTTGTGTCAGTTTGCTGAGAATAATGGTTTCCAGATTCATCCATGTTCCTACAAAGGACATGAACTCATCGTTTTTTATGACTGCATAGTATTCCAAGGTGTATATGTGCCATATTTTCCTTGTCCAGTCTATCATTGATGGGCATTTTTCTGATATAGATAACTTGTGTTCTATCTCATCTATCTATCTATCTATCTATCTATCTATCTATCTATCTATCTATCTGTATCTATCTGTCTATCTTTTGGATCAATCTGGCTAGAGGTTTCTGAAAGACAATTTTTACTTTTAAAGAATCAGCTTTTGTTTTCATTGTTTTTTTTTTTCCTCTGTGTCCATTTTCTATTTAGTTGATTGCAGTGTATAAGATTCCAATTTGTCCTCCACATCGTCCCAACTTTTGTTATTATCTTTGTTTTAATTACAGTGGGTGGGATGTGATATCTCACTGAAATATTGACTGGCATTTCTTTGCAGTTAAAGTGGAACAGTTTTCATATGCTTGTTGAACATTTGTAAATCTTCTTTACAGAAATAGCTATTCAAATATTTACACCTTTTTATATTGGGTTACGTGTATTTTGTTTTTAGTTGCAGATAGTGTATTTTTTATATATTAACAGTTACGATGGTTGGGAGGCAGCCTGTTTTCAAGGCTACTATGGAGCTAGAAAGGGGGGAATGGAAGTAAGGCAATTAAAATCTCATTTTTCTTGCTGAGATTCAGTAATTTCTCTTGAATAAAGGCTCCTTGGATTTTTTGCAAGTCTAGTTAATTTACAGAGCTCTTTATAAAGTGGATTTGGACAATTTTATGACAGTATTTTTCTTACTTTTATGGAGAAGCAGATTTTCTGAAATCTTTATTCCATTTTTCCAGAAGCCCTGCCCATAATTTATTCCCTATTGCTACTTAAAACAACAACAACAAAAATAAACAAACAACAAAAAAACTTCTCTAATTTGAAAGTTAAGCTCTGTTCTGGTTAATATTCCTGTACAATAAACTACTCTGAAAACTAGATGACTTAAAGCCTAAGAAAAACACAACATTTTATTATGCTCATGAATTATATGTGACGAAAATTAACATAGAACAAAATAGGGCATGAGGTGGCTTATTTTCCTCTATGTCTGATAGCTCGCCTAAGAAGACAGCCTAGGAGTGATTTCATATTGGCTAACTCCTTCTTATCCTTCTTTGTGGGTTCCAGTTTTCACATGGAATTATGTAAATCCTATTCCTTAGGATTTCAGACTTTTCCACATCAGTCTGTAGCTTTTTATCGGGTGATTTTATCTCACTGCTTTAGTTAATGGATCAACAAATCTATATTGAAAGCACATTCTTCTTTCTTGTGCTTTACACATGAATATAGCAGGAAAGTGTAAACTTTATACGTCATAAGTGTTTCTTTCCAAGTTTGCTCCTCTTACTATATTTTCTAATGGGTGATCATATTGTTAGGCAAATATTTCAAGTAAGAAACCTGCAAGTTATCTATTCCTCTTAAACCTAACTTCACTGAAATTCTTTGATTTCTTCTAAGTCAGAACTCTGCCCTAAATTTTTATACTGTCTAGATTGTTGTTATAGATTTAAGTAAGAAATACATTCAGTGGATACTTTAAATTCTGAATGCCAAGTTTTACCGATGCTTTATAATTTATAAGAAAGTTTTTGTTAAAATTATTTTAATATCATAATATAAATTAAAGTGGAATGTGGAAACTTGGAAACCCAATGAATTCATTGAAGACAAGGACAAAAACAGAAGCATTTGGTGTTGATGTATAAGATGAGAGAAGTTAAATAAAATTCTAGAGGACCAAGAGAGGGGACCCTTGAATTGGTATGTTCAAGACTGATTATAATAGTCAGCTCTGGATGTTAGAATTAGAAGTGACTTTTCTTTTTATCTTTGAACATTTCTGTATTGTTCTAAATTTTCATATTATTTTAAACTTAAGAAAACTCTTAAAATGTTTTAATTTGCTTTTATTCAGATAATAAAATAATAAATACATATGTAAAATAATATAATAATATAAAGAAGTAAATAAATCACCCCTGAACTCATCTCTCCAACATAATTACTTTTAGGGCTTAGTGTTTTTCCTCCTGCTGTTTTTCTTTTTTGATGTATTTTCACATGGGTAAGGTGCTAACAGATTTCATTTACTCTTTTCAGTTTGGTTAGCTCTTTCTTAAAATTATTTTTATTAAATTCGCTATTTTGTGATTAGTATCTGTATAACTTTGTGTCCAAGAAAAAAACACATTTATATGGAAACTATGAGAAGGTACATAAAAGAAAATAAATATTTCTCTACCAGGCAAATAAATAGGACAGAGACTAAGAATAAAGGATCAAAAGTACTCTGTCACGTGGATGGAGATAAACTTCTGCTGATTTCGTGAAGAACATGCTACCACTCATTTTAAAAAATTTTTCTTATACTAAGCCAATATTGAACTCACTAGTTATACAATAATTGTGTAATCCAGAAGCCCAGAGATCAACCACTTAAATATAGATTGATAACAAAAATTTATTTTTATTAATAACATTGTTATGATGTAATGGTATATAGTGTTTTATAATTATAATTTATTTTTGGTGAAGTTTAGTAGTGATTTTGTTAATGATTGGCTTTTTGTATTCCCGTACCACACAGCAGGGGTTAACACCGCAGTAATAATACACATATTCCCAGCTGTTGCATTCAGGCTTGCAAGCACCACGAACAAGTTGACATTCTCTTTTTCTCTCTGCAACTTCTCTTGTATTTTTCTGTGGAACTAGGAAAAAGTAGCTATGATCATAAGTCCAGATTTAATATCCTTAGATACAGAGATGAATAAAGTAAACTCTTTAAAATGGAGAATTATACCATTCTGTTTCTGAAATCATGCCCAAGCAACGCTATTGAGATTTTTCCCTTTATCCACTAGTTCAATATACTTATTTATCCAACGATATTGCTTTTGCCACTAGCTTTTTAAATTATCTTTCTGTAAATAGAACATTTAAAAATATATAATTTGTGTATGCTTCTTCAAGTGTAAAGAGAAAAGGACATGGAAGAAATAGTCTACATGTTTTGCCTTCTAAATAATCATCTACCTCCAACCCCTTTTTTCTCAACCCCTAGCAATCATTAGGTTGGCTGTAAAAAAGCTTAATTTTGACAGTAGCCACAGTACCAGTTTGTAAAATTGATTTTGAAAGCGAAGGCAGTAGAAAGTATCTAAAAAGTTATAGTCTCATCACACAAAACAACAAAATACATATATTTAATTCTACATCTTATGGAAAATTTTTTTCATTATTTTCTCCACTACCAGTTCTACTCATTTCTTCCTCCAAGAAAAAAACAGACTAACTTGCCTTAAAAGCAGTTAGTATGAAATCTCCTAACAATAATGTATTTGTTTTTAGTATTTTTGGAGTAAAGCATTGATAATAACATTTTGCCCTTCACATCTTTTTTATAATAACAAATATTACCTGATGGACCACAAGACACAGTGAAGATAAAGGTCAGAAAAATAAAAAGTATCTTCATTGTTGATGCAGTTACACCTAAGTAAAGTTGGGACAGAGTTCAAAATGTCTCAGAGTTCAAAATGTTCTTTGGTAAAAGAAACAGGGGCTCTTGTTTTTATAGCGTTCTTGGAGTGATTACAATTCTGGTTAATGCTGCCTTTCCAGACCGAGTGCATATTCATGTAAGTATTGTGAAATAGCAAACAAGTGTAGTAGAGAGTTTAGTGCTGTTACAATCTCGGTGAATCAAACATGAACTCATTTTCATTTTTCTAAGTAAAAAATGGGGTTAAAGTATTCTTGGTCACTAATTAATTGAAAGCACACAATCAATATCATTTGCATTTTCAACCACATGCTTTTTTGAGTATTTATTATGTACCAGGGGCTGTTCTAAGCACTTTATATAGATTAATTCTCATGACAAATTCTATAACATAGGAACTTTTTAATTTCCAATTGAGAAAACTGACACAGATTATGTAATGGCTCACAAATTATACATGTAGTCATTGATCGAGTAGAGATTATCAGTTTATATAACAGAGCTCATTCTCTTAACCTCCACCCTCCTCACTCTCACAGCTGTGTGATGGGTTTCTATCACGTGCAATTATTCTCTGTATACATGGCCTGATCCAGGCACTGTTTCTGGAATTCAATTTTTCTACAAATATAAAATATTTCTATATCAGTGTTTTAATATTGTTATATTAACAATCATCATAGTTGTGCCAGAATAATCAGTATCACTATTTACATGCCGTGTAATGATAATTCAGTCATGAGATTATCTTATTAATAGAGGAAAGCAGTGTGTTAAGAATCTAAGGAGCACTAGATTTAGATAGGGAAAACTCACCTTGAGGTCTGGTTCTCAGTTTACCATCTATATATTTGAGATAAATATTTATCTATCTAAGCCTTAGGATTCTCTTCTTGAAGGCCGGATTGGTAGGATCAACCATATTCAGAGTTTTAATAGCAAGGATCAAGTAGAAAACATGTAAAAAATAATAAGTAACCAATAAATGAATTTAAACAATTTGGTCCACTTTTACAAATCTAGAGCTGGGTATTTAAATCCAAAAAGATGTATCCTTACAACTTAATGATATTGTCTTATCATTAGAGAATGTCACTATTTATATTTATACTTAGATTTTAACTTCCTCTGACATCGAGAGAAACAAATTAGAAATATGTTCTATAACCTGAGTTTAAAAAGCTGCAGTCCAGTTCTCTTGTCTTTTGTGTACTTCATTTCTCACTCGAAAGGAATCTATTTAGAGCCAAACCGTGAAAAATCTATTCTATCACTATTTTCTCTCTTTAAAATGCTAATAAGAATGCTTTGAACCATTGGAAATTTAATAGACTAATTGTGTATAAACAGAGAAATAGCAATGACAAATTTTAAAAAGTGGGCAGTATCATAGTGATATCATGCATAAGAAAATGACCTTGGACAATAGGGTCCATTTTTGCTTGAGTGCAACCATATCCAATTTATCTGTGTAAAATAAGCCACTTCTATTGAGTTGGCACATGAGTTAAACTCATAAATTGCATATTTTCCCCTATGTGTTTAAAGGTGAAGTTTGGTCTAATTATGCCTGAATCACACTGAACAAAGGTAAGGGTCTGATTTCTCCCAGCAAGATATATTAAGTAGAACCTAACAAAATGCATAGAAAGCAAGTTAACTCAGTTATTTATTGCTTGCAATGGGCATCTTATGGTGTCATTGGGAAGAAATTCAGATTCTAGATTTCTAAAAACAAAATCATTTTTATTTATTTTGTTTTGCTTCTTAGGGAGGAAGAGACAAAAATAGAGAAAGTTGGGTGAGAATGAGATTGGGGTTCTGATTAAGGGATTGTGATTTTTTAAGGGAGAAAGAGACAAAAATATTGAAAGCTGTGTGAGAAAGAGGTTGGGGTTGTGATTAAGGGAAAAGGGGAAAAGAAGAGATACGGAGAGAGTCTTTAAGAATAGGGAACTGACTTTAAGTGTGTGAACAAAATAGTAAGGTCGATGCGCCTTCATATATCTACTTACTTCAATCAGAATTTAGGAGTATGAGATTTTTTTTTTTGAGTTTTATCTTTCTTCTTATAATGTTAGATAATCGTAGGCAGTAACTGAGTAGTTCAGAGCTAGAGGTAAGGGTTTTTGGAGCTGTGAAAGAGAGGGTGGTTAGACTTTGTGGATACTGGGCTGAGAAATGCCTATGAGGGAAACTTTTCCAGGCCGAGACATGGATGTTGGGAATACAAGCAAAGGATATGATGCTGAGGAGATAATCAGAAGAATATACCAAATGCAATGCTATTCTCTTACAAGAGTTGCTAATCAAAATTTTGATACTTTCTTTAAGTCATCTGCATAAAGTATTGGTTTGTCAGTCAGTCACTGGTTCTCAGCTTTCACATTTTAGGAGTAACAGTCTAAAACAACATACGGTCTCTTTGCAGAGCAAAACCATAATGCCATTGCCATTCTTTGTTCTTCGCTACCACTCACTGCATTATTCCAACTCCTCTCCACTACCAAACACAAATATCTCAATGAACTGATGGCCACAAAACTTTAAAACTAAAGTAAAAGAATCTATTATGTGACTAATTTTATGTAACAGTGACATTGATTGGAAATTTGAGAAATTTTCAAATCTGAAAGAATAATACATTTATTTTACAGATGATGCTATTGAGAATTACTAATAAAACAAAAGATGGCATAGGTGCCAGTAGCTGGATCTTCTGCCACAACTTTTACATCTTTCTACTCTAAAAGCTCTATGTACATTCCAGTGTTGAGGGTTCATATATTTAGAATCCATGAGTCTGAAAAACTAAGCTTCTGTCATGCCTGATTCTGCTGCACCTTATAACAACTATTAAATGCTTATTGCCTGCAGGCACTAGTGTATATAATTTACATGCGCTAATATGTTTAAACTCATGAAACCCCTAAGACATAGGTACAATGTTTAGCCCCATTTTTACATACAAAGAAACTGACACAAAGAAATTTAAGTTATTTGCCCAACATCAGTCAGCTTGCTGGCAAGTGGTGAAACTGGAATTAAACACATTATATTTGCAGAGCCCACCTGCTTAACCATTATTATGACATACCCTAAATCACTTGGTATACTTATCTTAGAATTCCAAGGAAACTTATACAATAAGAGACATATGTGGTTTCCAAAATAAAGGGAATATTATAATTTATTTGCCCACTCTCTGTATGTATTTATTTTTAATTTTCAATTATTATGAATACATAACAGTTGTGCATATTTATGATGTACATGTGCTACTTTTATACAAGCGTATCATGTGTAATGATCAAATCAGGGTAACTGCAGTATCCATCGCCTCAAGCATTGATCATTTTTTTGTGTCAAGAACATTCCAATTCTACTCTTTGTTATTTTGAAATATATCATAAATTATTGTTAACAATAGTAACCCTATTGTGCTGCCACAGACTAGCTCTTATTCCTTCTAACTGTATTTTTGTACTCACTAATCATCCCCTTTATTCTATCTTCGATTCTTTAATCACCTCCTTACTATCCCTGCCAGCCTCTGGTTTAATTTTTTTTGTACTCACATATGAGTGATTTTTATACTCACATATAAGTGAGGATGTGCAATATTTGTATTTCTGTGGCTTATTCCACTTAACTAATGTCCTGTAGTTCCATCCTTGTTGATGCAAATGACAAAATTGTATTCTTTATCATGGCTGAGTGGTATTCTATTACCTCACCTTTTATTTTTGCAACTGAGGGACACTACTGAAAGCAGACACTTTGAAGAGAAACCGCTATTGAGAGTTTTTCTTTTTAAGAGAATCTAAACGTGAATATAGCATGTGATTGTGGATAGGCTACCTGAGTGAGTAAAAAAAAGTAAAAGTGCCCTTTTACTCTCTGGCTGTGTGTGTCGGGCAAGGTACATTTCCTTTCTCAGCATCAGCTTTCTTGGGAGTACTGGGAATAACGTTGGTCATCTTGAAGAAATGAAGAGTAAATTATGTAAGGCATGTAGTTGGTACCTAAACGAATGCTTCTTCCCTTTAAATTAGTACCCTCTAATTTGACTGTACTAATACCTCCAGAAGCCTTAAGCCACAGTTCTATCAGAAGCTTTCTTCCTTTGATATTTCCTTATGCTTTTTGAGTCAGAAGGCTACTTATGAAAGAAAATTATTTATGTGTGTGTGTATGTTTGTGTATACAATAATGTATACTATACTTATAGTTAGGAAAAAAAGCAAAAGAAAAAAGAGTAGGAATAAAACAACTAAAATAGTTGAAAATATCTGAAAATGCTTGTCTATATTGTCCACAATCCTTACAGAAATATGTCCCTTGCTGATGCCACATGTGAAGCATATTTTTTCTTTATTCCTCCATAATACAAGGACCCTATATTGTTAAAAATGACCACATACCATATAACATTTGAGAACATAGCCTCTAATATGAGGTCCTATAAATAAGAATTTACTTTTAGGACCTAAAACTAAAGAATAGAGCCTTCAATTGCATGCTTACATCACTTTGAAAGTGGTTCCCAGAATCTCATAAATGAAGGAAAAAGATTTGTAAAGTTTTTCCAAGGTCCCTTTAATACAATCCCCTACTTATAAGCATCCATACCCTTGATAAGTCACCTTTATCTGATACCTTTTGACTAAATGAACTGTTTAGAATGTAGAATGAGCCTTTTCTTTGACATTAGAAGGACCTGGATTTGAATTTCAGGCATGATTTTACTGCCCAAGTGATCTTTTTAAAATCCCATTCCTCATCTATAAAATGGTGATTGTAACATCAAACTTACTGGGTTGTATTGCATATTAAATAAGATAAATAAGATTATACATGAACCTGACAAAAAGGCATTCATTAATAATTTTGAATAATACTGACTTCTTACTCTATGTAGGCACAACTTGACACTCTAGAATAGAACAGTAAGCAAGAAAGGCATGGTCACAGCCCTTGTAGGGCTTACAGCAAGCAAAATGAGTCACATAATAATCAAACAAATTAGTAATTTCAGATATGAATCACACTGCACAGAATCCAACAGTGTGGTAGGAAAAAGAGTGACTAACAAGAAAGGCATTATCATAAGTGATCAAAGATAATTTCTATCATCCTAGGAAGAAGGTGGCCAACAAAGAATGTCTCATGCAAAGAGATCAAGTTAAACGTTTCTGAAAGCATAATGTGTGTGAAGAACAAAAATCAGGCCAGTGAGATATGTTTAGTGAGAAAGGGGCAAGTGGTAGGGTGAGATTTAGAAACACACAGGTCATTTCACTCCATGATGAAGTGATGGATTTTATTATAAGTTTAGTGGATGCCAGAGGAGGATTACAAATTCTAGAACTATCAGAAGGGGAGTAGAAGCGAAGTCAGAAAGGGAGGTAATTTTGGAGACTTCTGCAGTGTGTTCTATGAGAGAAAAGATGGTAGCTCGGATAAGGTGTTTCTCTAAGCTGATTATCCCTTTCTCCCTTTGCTCTTAACTGTCCCCAAGGGTTTGCTAGGTTCTCCTCACGTAAACCTGCCTAAACCTTTGTCTCTCATATCTGACCACAATTTAGGAGAGCCTGTCCCAGTGTTCTGACCCATCATCTGATCATTAATCATTGATATGTATCTTGTGTTTCCTTCCATTTTCCAGTCAGCCTTGAGTCGGACTCTCTGTGTCTTCTGAAGGAACAATTCCATAATAGGATATACAGAGCCATGTGGGAGTTTAGAGTCATGGGTTTTTCTTTTACCTTATGATAAATGTACATGTTAGGGTACATTTACATCTCCCAACTGTGTTACCATCTGACACAAAGGAAGAAACAGAAACCCTCATGGGGAATATATCTGGTTAGCTGAGAGATGAGTAAACATTAAACAGAAAAATTATGACAATAAACACTTGAGGAAAAAAAGAGGAGAAGAAAAGAGAGGGAGAGAGAAGGAGTAAAGAAGAGAGAAAAAAAGATTGATTAGTGAAAGGAGGCAGTTTTGATGTCACTAAAACAGTGTTTCCTGAACTGAGATGTCCATGTAAATCACCTGGGTTCTTGTTAAAATGAAAATTCTAGTCAATAAGTCTGGGGCAGAGCAAGGATAATCATTGTCTTTACAAGCAACCTTTTAGTAGAAATGCTCCTAGTCTGTGAAGCGCACTTTGTGTAGTGAGGCTCTAGAGCACATCATCTAAGCAGGTACTTACACGATCACAGCTGTGCTATTGGTCCTTGCACAGTATGTATATAGAGAAGATACCCCCAGAACGCGGTGACTAGAACACATTAGAAGTGCATTGTTGCAGTGATAATTATTCTTTCATTCATCTTCAATGTATGTTTTTGTTATGATGGAATTGGGATGAAAGCATAAGCTTATAAGCATGAGTTTTGTTATGCAGTTTTTTAAAACCAAACTCTACAATTAATTTCCCTTTCAATCAGTGGAGTAGCAGTTCAGAGAGAAAAAAAAATCAATCAGGGAAGGATATAGCTCTCTTAGGCTTTCCCCCTGTAAGATGCAAAAGAATATGTTTAACAAGAATATGTGCTAGAAAAGAGTTACAACAAGTATAAATAAAACTGAATGATTTAAATTTAGGTTTAGATTTCAGTTTAGAGTTAAAAATGTAAAAAATAAAGAATTATTATTTTACTCATAATCTTAGGGCTACCTTAGGTGTACCTTGTACACCTTACAACCTCTTTCAAGCTTGATGTTCTCAGTCACAAGGTTGGTAATGTCCTGATGAATTAATCATTAATTTTGTAACAGCACTTCTTTACCAGCCCTATGTTTACTTGGATTATACATAATAATCTGGAAATAACTTCAGGAATACCCTTCTATAGTTATCAAGAAAAATTCCAATAAATATATTACACTTTTTTTGAAGACATGTGTAGCAAAAAGACAGAAAACATTAGAAATAGCAATTTCCTGGTAGGTTGGTGGGCTTTCTTAACATAGGAAACTGTGAGATTGTATATATGAAGCTATTTAGAGTTTGGATGAGTTATTCCTTTATATTTATATTTCACCTGTGTGACACATGGTTTGATTCAGTAAATCTTAGAAGCTAATTGAATCTATGGCTTATTGAGGAGGAGCATAGTTGAAAAATTTCACTAGCATTGCTTAAAAAAGTTAAAGAGAATCTATATGCTATCATACCAAGAAAACTTGGTAGTTTTCAACACTGTTAAGTTTCATAATGATTTCCTGGCAGTCCACCCTGAATCTCTAGTTTTCATTTAGACATCTTTCTTAACTCTTTTAAATTATCTCCCCAACTTTAATAACTATTTGTAGAAATATAAAAAACAATGTGGGTGAAAGTCATTGAACAATTTATCTTTCAGCCATGGACATTCTACTTTTAGACACCCAGCCCACAGGTCTCCCATGTCCCCTGAAGAGTCTGCTGTGGCTTTTGTGTTCTGCTTTATGGCCATTATGTTTTCTTTTGAAGTGGTCTTACTAGTCGTTGCCACCTTCTGACTTCACTTACAACTTTGTGGTTTGCTCATGGCTCTGAGGTTCACTGCTATTTTAATGACTTGGCACTTGTTACCTCATAGTGGGGATCACTCCTGCTCCATGCTTCTGTTGCTGTCATTGCTTTTCTAGCTGAAATCTAGGCCCCTCTCTTCTGACCAATTTGATGACTCATTTTTCAAGGTTCTCAGATGACATATCAAATGTACATTTTTCTTTTTATACACATCCCTAGTGTGACAGCTATAATCTTTCATGTCACTATCCCAATGTTTCTTTCCAGTCCGCAGACTTGCATGGAACTATATGGCTATGGCTCTATGGCTCTTGCGGGGTTGATTGTGCACTCTCTGCTTCACTTCTTACCTCTTATCACTCTAGCTTTGCTTTCTTCTTTATTTCTGGTGACAAACAGGTGAATAAAATCAGACTGAATATAAATATTGCCAGTTACTTATATTAAGTAATTGTGCCAGGCATGTGTTATCAATTTGGAAATCGCTGTTGGTACTTCCGTTTTATGTGTAGGAAACCAAAACTTAGACAAGTTAAATAACTTGCTCAAGGTTACACGACTCATAAGAATAGGTCCCAACTAGTCCGCAGGCCATCAGACTCCAAGCAGTGTGACATCAATGCACATACTCCAAACGCTGCCTATTATCTCTCTGTAGCAATACAGCTAAAGCAAGACAATGTTAATCAAAAAGTAAACACTATTGTAAACAGTGCGGCAATGAACATACATGTGCGTATGTCTTTATAATAGAACAATTTATAATCCTTTGGGTATATAAAATGCCCATCAATGATACACTGGATAAAGAAAATGTGGCACATATACATGATGAAATACTATGCAGCCATCAAAAAGGATGAGTTCATGTCCTTTGCAGGGACATGAATGAAGCTGGAAACCATCATTCTCAGCAAACTGACACAAGAACAGAAAACTACACACTGCATGTTCTCACTCATAAGCGGGTGTTGAACAATAAGAACACATAGACACAGGGAGGGGAACATCACACACTGAGGCCTGCTGGGGAATGGGGAGTAATTTTATATTACCTCTACATTTTAAAATTCATGAGTACAAAAAAAAAAAACCTCCAACTGATGGAAAGCTAGCTGTTTAATGTTTCATCTTCTTGAGGATTCCAAGTATAATTGTTAAAAGCAAGTGAACTAAATAGATGTATGTATGACAAAATTCCTATTTGAAATATATCCTTCCTATAACAGCAGTTTTTAATATTCCTCTTTGAAAAATGGAAAGTCAAGACTGAGGGAAGTCTGCGTAAATAAAAATTTAATTATCAGTTCTTGCTGAAAAAGCTAAGAGGGTAGAGGTCAAATTTTTCCTCCTATATTACAGATAAATTAAAGATAGGCGGGACCATTAGCAAACACAGTTTGCTGAAAAATTTCAGTCAGGCTGAAAAATTATATTATGAAAAAGCACCTGCTCCTAGAAATTATAATTCACAGATTTGAAAATCTACTCTGTAGATGCTAGTGTGACATAGGTGACATATAATTTACAATTCCTTGCTTACCAGGATTTGTTAGAAATTAACGTCATTAAAGACTAAGAATCTAATGAATATATGTAAATAAAGTTGTTAGAAATTATAATAGTAACAACATTTTTGTGTGTGTAAAACTAAGTTCTGGGGTACATGTGTAGAATGTGCAGGTCTGTTACATAGATACATGCGTGCCATGGTGATTTGCTTTATCCATCACCCTGACATCTACATTAGGTATTTCTCCCAATGTTATCCCTCTCCTAGCAATTCCATCACCCTGCTATCCTTCTTCTTCCCCTTACAGGCCCCAGTGTATGATGTTCCATGTGTTCTCATTGTTCAAAACCCACTTATGAGTGAGAACATGCAGTGTTTGATTTTCTGTTCTTGTGTTACTTAGCTGAGAATGATGGTTTTCAGCTTGATCTATGTCCCTGCAAAGGACATGAACTCATCCCTTTTTATGGCTGCATAGTATTCCATGGTGTACATGTGCCACATTTTCTTTACCCAGGCTATCAAGTGATGGGGATATGGGTTGGTTCCAAGTATTTGCTATTGCAAACAGTGCCACAATAAACATACATGTGCATGTGTCTTTATAACAGTATGATATATAATCCTTTGGGTATATACCCAGTAATGGGATTGCTGGGTCAAATGATATTTCTATTTCTAGATTGTTGAGGAATAGACACACTGTCTTCCACAATGGTTGATCTAATTTACACACCCATCAACAGTGTAAAAGCGTTCCTATTTCTCCACATTCTCTCCAGCATTTGTTGTCTCCTGATTTTTTAATGATCACCATTCTAACTG
This sequence comes from Cebus imitator, assembly GCF_001604975.1. Classification (NCBI taxonomy): domain Eukaryota; kingdom Metazoa; phylum Chordata; class Mammalia; order Primates; family Cebidae; genus Cebus; species Cebus imitator. The sequence goes on along the minus strand of NW_016107563.1, from coordinate 2,211,610 downwards.
GCGTGAGATGGTATCTCAATGTAGTCTTGACTTTCATTTCTCTAATGACCAGTGATGATAATCTTTTCTTCATATGTTGGTTGGCTGGCTGCACAAATGTCTTTTTTTGAGAAGTGTCTGTTAAGGACTTCATGACTAAAACACCAAAAGCAATGGCAGCAAAAGCCAAAATAGGCAAATGGGATCTAATTAAACTAAAGCGCTTCTGCACAGCAAAAAACAAAGCAAAGCAAAACAAAACAAAACAAAAAACAAAAAAACTATCATTAGAGTGAACCAGCAACCAACAGAATGGGAAAAAATGTTTGCAATCCATCCATCTGACAAAGGGCTAATATCCAGAATCTACAAAGAACTTAAACAAATTTACAAGAAAAAAAACAAACAAACAACTCTATCAAAAAGTGGGTGAAGGGAAACAACTTTATTTGCCAGTATGTGAGAAAGCGTTTGGTAAGCAAAGCTATAAGGTATGGGAAAATGTTTAACTGCGTTAAGAAAAAAAGTAAATTTTATCGTAAAATACAACTAGTTGTTCCCAATGAGAAAGAGAAAATATGGTACTAAACTGAATAGACATAAGCAAGTTATAGAAAATTTGTAGAACAGAAATTTTTCAAAATAAATTGTATATGTGAACAAGCTAGGATTAGAAAAGAACTATTTATAAGTCTTTTCTAAAATTGAGCATTAATATCAAAAGTATACTAACATAAAAATAGAGTTTGATTCTCTCTGTGGAAAAAAAAACCATGGTTTTATTGGCGTATTAGTCAGCTTTTAATAGAAAATTGTAAAAGGTTTTATTTACCTAGTTAGATAATTGGCCTAGAATAAAAACCAATTTTTATCAAGATGATCTGCTATGCTTCATGTTATATTTTTCTTTTTCTTTTTCTTTAAGTTCTGGGATACCTGTGCAGAACGTGCAGGTTTATTACATAATTATACATGTACCATGGTGGTTTGCTTCACCTATCAATATGTCATCTAGGTTTTAGGCCTCACATGCATTAGCTATTTGTCCTAATGCTCTCCCTCCCTTTGCCCTGCACCCTGAGACAGACCCTGGTGTGTGATGTTCCCCTCCCTGTCTCCATGTGTTCTCACTGTTCAACCCACTTATGAGTGAGAACAGGTAGTGTTTGTTTCTCTGTTCCTGTGTTGGCTTGCTGAGAATGAATGGTTTCCAGCCTCATCCATGTCCCTGCAAAGGAAATGAAATCATCTTTTTTCATGGCTGCAGCTTCATATTATTTTTTTCAGGCTTTTGATTACTTAAGAAAACTTAGTCTTGTCCATTAAAAGATCTGAGACTTTTCTACAACCATGTAAATTTTTATATTTGCCTTTAAAGTCTTTAATTCTTACTCTTCTAAACTGAATGATTATTGTTCACAGTAAACTGTTATTCTATTTTAACCAAGTCCTTTAAATCAATGACATTTTTGGCTTTCCAAAATCAAATACTCAATTAACTTTGACTTTGAACTAACTTTGGGAGTTTCCAGTGCGTCACTGGAATACCACAAAAGTTTCTTGTTTCAGAGCTGTTAAACTAATTAGGCTTGTCTAGTATGTTAAATGTCATGGAAAGCATTGTGAAATAATAATTGATACTGAACCTATGTTGAGTTAAATTGTATATATATGTTATTAATATGTGTTTCATAAATTATATGAAATTTTTAGAAACCTGAAAGTTCTGGTATAATGCTATCAGTGACAATTATTCTCTTACAATATTGTATGTTACAAAAACAGCAATTTCCTTGTCAATTGTGTTTTAGTAAATTCTCATCAGATCTATAACTATGGAAATTTTTAGTATTGTCATTCACAGAGACCTAATTATTTTACTCTGGTACTTTTCCAAAAGCTATTTCAGGCAACTGTAAACCTAAAAGTGTTTCATCTCTGAGAAGATTCTATAAACATCTCTAACAAATACGGGTTTCTGATAACCTTACTTTCTGATAATTGTACTAAAAATTTCCAGAACTCTAATGAAGAAATAAATTGGTTTATAAAACTGCCAACTCAACATCAAGCAAAACAAGAATTCATTAAATACGAAGAACATGCTTTGTTATAGTTTTATGCTAAGTCAGCTGGTACTGAAATTGTTAAGATGTGCAAGTTAAATAAACTCTATAGGATTAACCTAACTTAATTTACTTATTATAACATATTCAATAAACAGTGTTTGGGGCCTGATTGGATAACAAAACTGGCATTTCAAAGAACATAAATTCAATTTTAAGAGTGGGATACGTGGAGAACCTGGATGGCTGCCTGGTCCTTCACAAGTTTTTTAAGTTAACATCATTAAAATTTTTGCACTTTGAGTTCTTATAGAAGATAAAATAACTTGCCTAGTTTTTTTTTTTTTTCAACTACAAACCATTAACATAGAGAATAAAAATGAAAAAAGATTTAAGCAAAGATGAGGAACTTGAATCCGTTTTGAATTACATTTTTGCTGATAAAGAAAAAGAGAATTCAGGACAAGCTGGAGGAGGAAAATCAATACATCTCTGGGCAACATTTGTTTAACGGCTATCTATTAAGTGTACGCCACTTGCCAGGGATTTTTCAAGAAGCTGTGGTATATCAGGGAACACATCAGAAAGCATGAGTCATCAATTTCAGCAAAAATTCAAATAAAAATTACTTCAACACTTATATGTATTTTCAGATAATTAGTACTTCAGAATTAATTCAGGATATCTAGTAATTAATTTGATGACATATTTTTTAGGTAAAGAAATCTTGGCCAGGCATGGTGACTCACTCCTGTTATCACAGCACTTTGGTAGGCTGAGGCGGGCAGATCACAAGGTCAAGAGATTGAGACCATCCTAGCCAACGTGATGAAACCCCATCTCTACTAAAAATACAAAAATTAGCTGGGCATGATGGTGCATGCCTTTAGTCCCAGACACTCAGAAGGCTGAGGCAGGAGAATTGCTTGAGCCCAGGAGGCAGAGATTGCAATGAACCAAGATCAAGCCACTGCACTCCAGCCTGGCAACAGAGCAAGATCCTGTCTCAAAAAAAGAAAAAAAAGAACTCTCACCAAAACAGCTCTTACATAAGCTATTACATTCTATATTCAGTTCCCTTATAGTTGGTAGAGTAGTATAAGTTGTTCTCAAAGAAAAGTCAATGGACGTGATATACCTGCAGTACCCAGAAGAGAATAATAAGGTTGTGTTTTTCTTAATAGGAATTAGTTCATTGACAATAAGGGTAAATATAAGGAAGAAGTTAAACAGTTCTTACTCTAGCTATACCCTATTACCATGGCTAAATTTACGGTGCTGAAAGCTATATTCAAATATTTTCTCCAACACTTTACAGTGTCAACAAGATTAGAGTCTAAATAACTGTAACTAAATAATAGTAATATAATTAACATAATGGTCTTCTAATTCCTAGAGTATTATAATTATTTTATCAGGAAATAAACAAGTGATTCCTTCTTTAATTCAGCAATACAAATATCCCTGCATAAAAGTTTATATTACCTGGTGGAATTCTAATATTAAAAGAGAACATAATAATTTTAAGAAAAGAAAAAAGAAGAATCTTCATGGTAGAAAATTTATTAGTAGAAAGGTATTAAAAGACATTTCTTCACATGTAAGGTGTTGAAATGAGGGAACAGAAAAATTTTGCCTCTCTTGATCTTATTAAGAATAAAAAGAGTTTTATGCTTGGTTAAATGTGTTATCATCAAAGGGTAAGTAGTAAGAAAGATTACTGTATTTTCACAAAAACAGTAAGATTTTTTCTGTAGACCTTCTATCCAGAAATCTTCTGCTTGTCTTGATTAGATGGAATCTTATATCTCTACATTAATGTAAAAAAATTAAATATTTCACTTAGAGTAACCTAGACAACTGTAAGTGCATGGTGCATGTCAGAACAACAATAATATCTGGTTAAACTAGATAGCATCGCCCCATCTCTGACCTCCACAGCACAACTGTTGGAAACAAAAGAGACATCCTTACTCAGTGAGGATTTTTAGGGTAAATAATATTGTCCCCAGGGTGGCCAAGAAAGTCCTCATTTTTACCATTGCATAATCTCTGCCTTTCCTACATCTTCATCTTTCCTAAGATCACTGGGCCATTTCCAAAGTTTTCCATACGAACATCAGCTGCACAGCCATGAGAGCTCTTTCTGAAAATTAAAACACTCCTACAAATATTTCTAAAATTATCCTGTTAGACAAAACTAACTCAACTAGATTTCCTGACGGATCTTAGGAACAGGAGTTGTGCTGTGTTGTGGGTCAGGTTTACTCATCAGCCAACTGAAGTTCATTATGCAAAGCTCTCCGTAGTGATGCAATTTTAATTCTTGTCCCAACCAAATCAAAATTCCTTCATTAGAAACATTCTCTGAGGGCATAAAATTGAGTTGGCCAGACACCAGCCCTACTTTGCTGGGACGAAGGTACCTATTCCTAAACTTCCTTATGAGATGTTCTTTGAAAAAATAATCACACTGCTAAAAGGGGCTCTATCTCTCAGGTCTTGTTATTTATCCATTTGCCGTGTTATGAATAGTGCTTAATTGCCCTACAGAGAGAGCATTGATAAACTGTCATCTCATAAGCACTGTAATTCATTAAATGTATAGAAAAACACATCAAACAGGTCAAAATTGGTAGCTACCATATTTGAAAGAGAAGAAACACATTTTCTGTTAATGAAGAGTAAACAGGGCTGGGAGCGTTGGCTCACGCCTGTAATCTCAACACTTTGGAAGGCCGGCGCAGGTGGACCACAAGGTCAGGAAATCGAGACCATCCTGTCTAACACTGTGAAGCCCAGTCTCTACTAAAAATACAAAAATTAGCCAGGTCTGTTGGCAGATGGCTGTGATACCAGCTACTTGGGAGGCTGAGGCAGGAAAACCGTTTGAACCCACGAGGCAGAGGCGGAGGCGGAGGCGGAGGCGGAGGCGGAGGCGGAGGTTGCAGTGAGCCAGATCGCACCACTGCATTCCAGCCTGGGTGACATGTGTCAGAGCAAGAGTCTCA
>NW_016107563.1:2150846-2206534 GCF_001604975.1 Cebus imitator | reverse complement strand
AAAAAAGAGTAGATGGCTTAGAGGGATTTTGGTGTGTAAACCAGGATATATGAAGATAACCATGATCCTCACAGTAGGTCTGGCAATAGGGACACATACACATATTTAGAGAGGGAGCGCAGTGACTCCGGTAAGTAATATGAATATCTGAGTGTCAAAGTGGAAATAAAGAGATTTTAAACATAATTAGAATATATTTTCTTGTCTCTTTAATGTGTTTATCCATTTGAAATACAAAAATCCCCAATGAATAAGTAGAGACTAAATTAATTGTATGTAAATAGATATATTTAGAATTTAAAAGTGCATATTTTCATTAAATATTGCAAACATTTTTTTTTACCTACTCTTGAGTGAAAAACATGCATCTCTGTTCCAGACTTGATGCTCAATAGTAATTCTTTTTTCCAGAGTTTATACGCAGCACTGACTTCTCCATTTAATGCAGTATCCATAATCATACTCAACATCATCACAAAACGTTTTACATATTCCTCTCACTCTGTCACATCTCTCAAATCTATACTTTGGTTGTTGTGGTTCAAAACTGCTTCTGGCTGCAATTAAGAAAAATATCTAAAGTTATTTGTCTATTATTAATTTAAGGATTTTCTTTCTAAAGAAAGACAAAAACTGTTTGCATTATGATATCATATGTGTTCAAGATGGAGAGAATGGAACATCGATTTGTTTTGTAGCAGAATTTATGAATCATTTCAGAAAATGACTGAGCTACTAACATTTTATTTGTAAAATTGTGTATGACCTTATCTTGCAACATTCATCAATTCTAAACTTTAGCTGGCTCAGTCTACAGAAACAATGAGCAAGTAACACACAATTTGGTACTTAATTATATGTATTTTTGTCAAACATTTGTTGTGATACTTTTGTTCTTGCAGCTAAATATATAAGCCCTTCTATAATAGGTATAATTTATTTTGATTCTTTATCTCTTTCATATTTGGACATAGTCATCTCACAAATAGTAATCATGGAGAGAAACTAGGTAAGACTTTTAATGTACTAACTTTACTGATAAGGCAATTGATTGAGAAAACTAAAAGCTAAAATACTTTAGTTATACATAGTGAAACATAATTTTGATGTACACTACATATCTAGTAAAAAGAGGGGTCTCACTTTAGTATTCTATTATAGTTTCTTGTGAATCATCTAAGACAGTGAAAAGAAAGATGTTCTGAGATTGAAAAATTAGTTTTATGTTCATACATTAAACTAGAGTAAATGGAGGCAAATTATTTTGTTACTTTAAAGTTTTATTGTTCCTAAGCATTCAACTGTACTCTGATAATGCCTTTAGAGTACAAAAGAGACTTTGGATTCAGGCATATTTTTACTTTTCAGTTTTATCAATCTATTTACCTATCTTTGGTCAGTCTTTCTACCTATCTGGATAATATAATATGATAAGGATAATTATCAGAAATATACTTGAATATTCAATTTTGTTGTGTGTGTATATGTGACAGGAAAGAATGAGGCAAAATACTTTTGTTAAAATTTAGAGAATGAATTGAATTCAGATTTGAATTATGTAATATCCACCCATAGAACCTAATTGTCTACACAGAATCTGATTGAAATTTAGAAAGATATTTCATTTCAACTAAAAATAGTAGGCATTCGGTACCCAGTATTCACCAGGCATTAAGGCAAGAACTAGAGACAGACTAGAGAAAATCTTTAAAGCACATACTTATTGCCCTGAATGAAGTTGGTAGAAAATAATGAAATGTAAGGTGGAAGAGACTGTCAGGTGGATTTTGGCATGTAAATATACGTGTATATCTTTTTAGTGAATGATAAACTAATTTATGATGACAGAATCCCCACCACTGGTGAATTTTGTTGAAATCTGAAGTCATTTCAGAGATAGTTGATATAATTTAAAGTCAGGAAGGGAATGATACATAATTACATTTTACTTTTTATAACTGTTGCTAAGATAGAAACTTTTTTTAAGTCAATCAATATTCCTGAGCCATTATATGCTTTCAACTCACAAAATCTATGGTGGTTTTTAAGATATATTCAAATCAGAAAAAGGTATAGACTTACAGAAATAATAGGTGCATTTAAAATGTACCAATTTTGTTCTGACTTTCTAATTATTTTAAAGAATAAGAACGACTTGAGTTATGAGGAAATCTACAGACCCATACAAAAACAAAAACCATGCATTGCAAAATTGGTTCTAATGCTTATTATTTATTCACAAATTATGGTTCACTATCAAATCAAAGGTTTGTCACGTGTAAATTATGAATGAAACTAACATCTTTTTGTATTGTTATGAAAATTGATTCTACAGTATGTATAAAAACAATTTTAAAGTGTTCAATGCTATGCATATGTCATCAATAAGTGCATGAGTAGCCATGTGAGATGACACTGGGTGATATAAACTACGTAAAAACAAATTGTTTGGAGGAAAGATGGATAGTGTCACTTTCACTCACACTTCTGCACATTTTGTACATCACTGGAGAAATTGAGCCCATTGTAACGATTTTTCATAAAAAGAGAGAAATCCAAATGCTGGTTTGGGGCCTCAGTCACAATAATACATTCCAAAAGATTTCTGGGAGTCTCATCAAGAATTAGGTACCATGAATAGAGTGGAGATGTGCTGTGGACATCAACACAATCCTGCAAGCACATAGATAGGGACAAATCTCTTAGAAAACTAAGGGTTAAAAGCTCAGTGTTCTCCATGATTCAATGTTAGTTTTTCCAAGTCCTCTGGGAAGTTTTTGACTCTCCCAAGAGAAATGTCTGGCATATATCTCTCTATCTCCTAGCAAATAACATCTCTGAGGGTGACTGTTTCACCCACCTCATGATGCTTCTGGAAATGTTATCCATTAAGTGCAGAGTTGAAAGTAGAGGGAGGCAGTGTTGAAAGTACAAGGAATTATGCTTTGGAGGATGTTTGCTCTTGCTGGATGGAAGTTTCATGTTTGCATATACTATTTATCATTTTGCTATATAGGACAAATTATTTAGATCGCTGGATTTCAGTTTCCTCATTAAACTGAGGTTTTAGTGAAATTTCAAAAGGTATCAAGAGATAAAATATGCAAACTGCTCTTATAGTGTTGAAAAATTAATAAGCCTTCAAAAATCAGGTTATTCTCATTCACTTTGTCTTTGTCTTTTGGATTTCATACTAAAACCTTATAAAGCCTTACCATAACTGGAGCAGTTACTCACTATTTATGCCCCACCATCACACTGTTACTAGTATTTAATCCCTGCTATCATTTTTGCTATAGATAAGCACAAACTTCTGGTCTTAAAGTTACAGTTTGCAGGCTCACTGTATACCTCATTCACTGATTTATTTCAGCATATAGTATCGCTATGTGCTGAAAATTCTTGAAACAATATACACAATAAATCTGCTAAATAAAAAAAGAGACTGAGTGAATACACATGTTATTATAGATAGGAGCCTAATTTGTATTATATTAAAAAAAAACTTTCTATGCTTTATTACAAGCTATTCATCAGTTATGTCCTCTCAACTTAGCGAATGACTTAACCTTTTATTGCAGTTTCCTTAACTGAAAAATGCATTTAATAATACTTCAGAGGGTTGTGTGGCAATCAAATGAGAAAACAGATAAAAAAATATTGTTTGTCCCATAATTTTATGAAGTTTTCATCGTCACTATAAATGAGTCATTTGTAGATTTATGGCAGATTAAGATAACCATTTGTTAATTTACAGATTTTTCTCTCACTTCTACTGTTAAATGAAGAGAATGCTCTCTGTGATTCATACAATACACATTTAGTCAGCAAATATGTTGTGGCTTGGTCCTGTGCTAGGTGGGGATGAAAATAAATAAAATATTTAAGCTCAAAGAAAATTACTATTTGTTGCAAAATGATGACATAGATGAGAAAAAAAAGCATCACTCCTAAAGACAATTCTGAAATATAAGCAAAATGTCCTTAAATCACAAAATAAAGAGGTGTAAACTCTTCCTGGAATAGTGTATTTTTACTATAACTACTTTAAGTGCTACTACCACAGCCACTACTAATGGCTATGTTTCATTAACTGTTCCCTAGGTTTTAGACTCTTTTCTAGGCCAGTTATATTTATTATCTGATTTACTCCTCCAATAACTCTTCCCATTTCATGCAAAAGGACAACTGAAATTAGCTCTGCATACGGTTTCAGAGGGAGTAGGAGAGGAAGTAGGAAACAAAGCTAGGTTTATTGGACCCAAAAGCAATAAATACATGCTTCATTGCTTCACTGAGGAGATCACAGGTGGCTGGAACTTCAAAAGATAAAAGCATGTATTTCTGAAAGTGCAGAGAAGGGCTTACAAGTAAAAAGATATATCCTAAACATAGATATTGTATTTTAAAGAATGTGTGTTCTATGCAGAATCGTATGACCTTTTAGCATAATTGAAATTATATGAATGTGAACTTTAGAAAGTCAAACTGGGCACAGGTAGCAAAAGGCCCTGGCAAGCTAAGGTGTTGTATATTATCACGAATGAAGTGGTAAAACTGATGAGATTTTAAGCACCTTCCATTTTTTTTTTCTCTCTTTTAAGGGGGGAAGTAGATACACTTTTTAACAGGAAATCTCTGTGGAAGTTTATTAAAATAGTATAAATAAGGAAATGATGAATAAGATAATTAAGTTAGTGGAACTTAAAAAGGAGAAAGTGAACCTAGAAGATATTTCTGAATGAGAAGTAGCACAATTGATAAGTTTTGGATTTGGGGGTAAAGAGAACTGGGACATAGAGTAACAATGACCAGAAGTGTTTTGGCTTGTAAGACTGTATGACTGATAATGAAATGACAAAGTTTTGGCCTTTCAGTCGTATGTTTCATAGTCAAATAGAATAAAAGACAATGGACAGATTTTAGCCCTTGTGTGTAACATGAGTTCATTTTGGACAAATCATGATTAAAGAATCTGGAAGCTATCCAGTAAGTTCCCTAAGTGGTAGTAAATAGAGTTTTGTGGTTTGAGAGGGAGATTGAGAAAATGTCTTTTGATAGGAGAAGTCATTGACGTTAACAATATAGAGAAAGCACATAAAAACAAGAAAAAAACAGATTCATAGACAAAACACTGGAGAATATTGACATTTAGAAGACTATCAAAAACAGACAATTCAATTAATAATTGTCCCAATAGCAGTCAATTCTAGCATGTGTTCATAAGTCTAGCAAGATAACTGAAAGAAACCTTTGAGTTTGCTTTAGGAAAACATTTATAACTTGATCAAGAAAAGTTTCAGTTAATTGATGTGAGTGAATGTATGATGAGAAGAGTGTAAAAGTTAATGAAGTGGAGACCATGAGTCTAAGATTCTTTATAAGAAATTTCGTGAAGAAGAGAATAAGGCAGATTAGAAAGTGGCTTGAAGAAAAAAAACAAAATAAAGGAGGTCTTTTTGTAAAATGAAAGAGACTTGAATATATTTGTGTTTACTAATGAGACCCATATAAGGTGGGTAAAATTTTTAAGAAAATTTGACTCACAAAAGTGGCAAAGTCATATGTGTCCAAATATATAAAAAGAAATGAAATCATCAACAAATGACAGGAGAAAGATGCCGGAAACAGCACAGTTGTGAAGAATACCTAGAGTCTACTCAACTTATATTTTCCTTGAAAACTCCTTTACAAATTCTCAGCTCTTCTCACAATTCCAAAACATCCTTCTTATCTTCACTGTCAGCTAATGATCTTGCTCCCTTCACTTCAGTGATCCAGTTGGAGATTCCTGAGACTTCTCACAGACTTTCACTACCAAATTAGCCCACCAGCCAGCATCTACCTCTGTGTATTCTGCACATTCTGCTTATGAATGAAAAAAGCATCTTCATGCTCTAATGAGGAGCTAATCTCTCAATCTCTGTATTAGGTGTTACCCTGTCTCGCCAACTCAAAAGATTACTGTCTTCACTCTCATTTTCTGCTTCTTCTTGTAACCACTTGCCAAATCTATTTGATATGATTAACTTTACATGTCCAAAATTGAAGCAATCGTCCAACCCAAACCTGTTACACCTAATATCCTCCCCATTTTAGTCAATGGCACAACTCAATCTTTCCAGCTGCTCAGACAAGAAATCCTGGAATCATTCTTGACCCCTCTCTCTGCATGGCCAAAATTTAATCTCTCATGAAATCTGGCTAACTCTACCTTTAACAGATCCAGAATTCTACCATTCCTCATTTTTGTATTAGCTACTATAATTTATCACCTATATTATTTACTACTTATTTTAATAACTTTTGAACTTGTTAAAGAACTTCAGAGAGACCTTTTAAAAATTTCAAATTATGTCTCTCCTCTGGCTATAACCCTTTGAATTCCTCTCAGAATGAAAGTCAAGATCTTTTCTAGCTCCTGGATAATCAGTTTGTCAAGATATTTTCTCTTCTACTTCCTCTCCCAGGACTCTCCTCCTGAGTTACTCTTTTCCAGCAATTCTTTACTCACAGATGTTCCCTACACATTTCAGGTGTGCTCTTTTGAACACTTTTTTCAATCTTTATAACAGGGCTCTATGATAAATCATATTTAAAATTACTGTAGCCCAGGATTATGGGCCACTACACTCTACTTTGTTCCCGTTTCTCTAACACTTATCACCTTCTACTAGAATAGATAATTTGTTTATTTATTGTATTAACCGTTTATATTTGTATCCACTCACTATACTGAGCTCCATATAAACAGACAACATTGTTAGCTTTGTTTTTCTATGTGCCCCAGTCATATTGCACTCTGACACATAGTAGGTGTTGAATAGATATTTATTGAATTGGTAAATAAATGAGGGATAATAGATTGAATGTAGTGTCTAACCTAAGTATTGTCCATGTTATACATTGACATTGATCTTTTTGGAAGAATATTCCAAGCCTTATTCATTTGTGAACTCTATCAAATTAGATATTACTTAAAAATCAGTTTGTAGTCCATCAATATCCGTTCCTTAAGCCAGGAGCTACAATTTTTCTGTCTACAAATCCAAATCCCATGACACTGAGCCTGCGGAGAAGTAAGCCATTTACAAAACTTTGCCTGAATAAGTAAATTGCTAATTGGAATTAGATTTTGTTCCTGCCCAAAGACATTGAGGTAAAATAAATACGGAAATAGGTTGGGTTTGAATATGTGATAATCAGGTAGAACCCTAATTTCTGTCTTCCTAGTTCATGTGGGAATTTGATGGTGATAAATCTAATTTCAATATAACACTTTTAATTGATTAATTTGGGTATTGAATACCAAATAACAGCAACAATTTCCAACATTTGGTGGTGTCTATTTCATCAGAGTCACTACTCAAGACTCACAAGAAACTGAACATGAAGGAAAATATATAGTGTTATGAAAATTTATATTGTGGTCCATAGGAGGGAAAAATATAAAACTTTCAGTTTTTTAAAACAAATTAGTTTAAGATTATCTAGTTCTTTTGTAAGTTTACACAATAAAGATTATAATGTATCAGCAAGGAAATCAGCAGAAATCGTTTATTTTTTAAGCATTTCTTTTTTTTTTTTTTGTCTTCCTTTTGTTAATAAATTACAAACTTAGACACATGTAAATTGGGAGCAGAATAATTAGTAACACCTTTGTCTTTTTAAGGAAGCAGGGTGAAGAACTTCATCAAAGGGGCTTCCAGAGTTTTCAGTCTTTTTTCACACAGAAAACACTTAAAAGATTTCCTCAGGAAGAAAATATTAATTTTGAGGTTGATGCACATAGGTTTAAATTCTCCTTCAATTATTTAGTTTGTCCCTTGAGCTGAAGGCAGAGGCTGGTGTCTTAAATGTATTCAACACAAGTAAAGACCATCTTAGAAATTGATAGGGTTTTGGTGCTGTCTGTCAAGTACTGAAGGATAGAGGGTACACCAGCAGTTTTAGCACAGCCTAGTTTATGTGCAGAGATGCGTCAGGTGTTTTCTAGAAAACCTCTCATCTTCTTGGAGGCTCCTAACAAGCTCAACTCTTATTTTTCCCACATTAATAGTATATTAGGCCTCTCATTTCTGCGTTAGAGGTCTTGATGGAGAGATGGCTCAGTCTCTATTTAAGTAAAATAAATACAAATCAAACTTTCATAACTTTCATTTTAAACATTTATTTTGCTAATCTCTTTCTTGACATAGCTAATATATTCATTATCCAAAAGTTAGGCCAATTATTCTTTCTGGAGCCACCAATATATCTATAACTTCTAGCCCATATGTAATAATATATAAAAAATTTAAATAGATAACTATTTCTAATAAAACACAGAAAATGTAATTGGTCACCTAAAAATTTTTTTATTGTTTCCATTTTCATTTTTAAAATTTTTAGAGAATGGGTGGTTGACTTTATAAATCAGTAGTTCTTAGTCAAGTGTAAATTTGTCCCCTCCCCCATATAGGATATTTGGAAATATAGATAGATACTTTTTATTATCACAATTGGGAGACGGGTTGCTATTTGCATCTAGTGGGTAGGGTTAAGGATGCTGAAAAGCATATAATGAGCAGTATAGCTCCCACAGCAAAAAATTACCTGAATGGACGAAAATATCAACAGTGCCAAGTTTGAGAAACCCTGTTATAAACAAATATTGTAAAAATACCTTTGAAGGTATTTACATTGCAAGAAAACACACTGAAAAATCAAAGACTATTTAAATTTTATCTAAGAGAAAAATTATTTCCCCATTCATAGCTTGTTGTAGATAATGCTTAGTATGAGCATATTTAGATCTCATATTTACATTTGAAAAATAGAATGGATCCACAGAGAGGCCATAGTATACCAAGAGAGTAGAAAGTCCTTGGAATTTTTTGATTTATCATCTTTTTTTGAGTCTAATTCTGACTCATATGTATGATTTAATACATTTCATTTTTCTTTGATTAATTTGCCAAAAGATTATTTAACTTTACTTTGAGGGGTAGGAAGAAAGGATTTGGTTTTATTATTATGTTGTGGTATTGGTGATGTTTCTTAAGAATTTTGAATTAACGTGGATTGTTAAATTGTATTCTTAAACTCAAAAAATAACAGAATTAGCTTATCTGAATGGAAACCGAATGGTACAGATGTATCACTGAGATGTTTTAGGGAGGAATACTGTGGCTCCTCACAGGCAGTAGGAAAGAAACTGAGGCAGAGTAAAATTGAAAAGTGAAGGTTACTGCTGTTTCCTTTTGTTATGTATCTCTTTAGAGTTGTCTCTAAGGATAGAAGAGCTGGGTTAAACTATTAGTCTTAGTTTTTTACTTCCTTGGTCTAAATTTTTAGTTATGCACAGTCTCCTTTTCTTTCTGAAATTCTTCTCTTTTTAATCCCTCTCATTTCTTGACACACATTTTTCTTTACTAAATAATAAATATGATGAGAAGTTGGAGCTGGTTGTGATTTTTCTCTGCTCTTCCATTCTTATACTCATGATTCTTTCACTTCAACTCTGTCTCTCTCACAATAAAGATCTACCCTCTCAATGTCCAGTCTCCCAAGCCCAGTGGAATTATATATTTACATGGGGGAATCTGTGGAACAGTATCTAATGAAATAACAGCACATTTCTACTGGAAGCATGTATCTTAGAAATATGTTTACCCGATTCTTTGACCTAGAGTTTCCCATAACATAACTTATGGTAACTAACACGAGGCACATAAAACTTGTGGAACTTGTGAAACACGATACACAGAAAACTTGAGGAGCTTGCAAAAAACAAGACCTGCTACTTCTGGTACCAAGAAATCAGGAGAAAATGTAATGTAAAGGCACCAGGTATGAGCATGACATATGACCACTTCTGAATGGTTCAACATTAATTTTTATTAGTTCTTGTGTACACAAGGCCTTGAAGGGTGAGCTGGGAAAACTTAGTAACATTGGTCTTCTCTTCTTGGAGCTTGTGACTCTTTTCTTCTGCCATCGTTACTGCTGCAAGCAGCAATGAGTTCCAGGTCTTATGCAGTAAGCAATCCTAATTTCATTTTCATGACACTGATTTTTACATCGACCATTACCCTCTCTGCACTCTCTCCTCAAGTCCAAGCTACCATATTCAGGATATTTCTTTTTGGCTGCAAGAAGGGAAGAATGACTAAAATTAGCCACCTAGCTATGACATATCCATGTTTCAAAAGGAGAAAGTCCATGAAACAAAAGATTATAGAGTGAAAATGTCCACCTACCTACTAAGGAAAGTTTAAGTGAATTTAAATTTTTTATTTTTACAATGTGCCTTGGTGCAAGAGGTACATAGACTCAGAGATACATTATCTTGGTGCAAGGCACATTGTAGAAATAAAAAGCGTCTTGGATCAAAGTTAGGTGTTTCTATTCTCTGCCTTACGAGAAACTGGGCAGTCAACCAGAGATGGTTCCCAAAGTCAATGGAAAAAAAAAACAGATCATAATTTACCCTTTGTCAGGTTCTCTCTCTATGATCATCTAATTGCATTTGGGCTGCCTGTTTTCTGCTCTCATGAAGATTATTTAGTTTGAATATTGTGCTTTATGAATTCTTCTTCAAGTGATTTTCACGGTAGCTTGATTTTGTTTCTCTAAAATGTTGAGAGTTAGGCAAAACTAGAGAATTTGTCTAAATTCCTGCAACTACCCTGAATATCTGGGGTTTATTTCCCCCAAGAAATCATCTAATTCAGACATGTGTCTAATAACAACATTGATAAAGAAAAAAAAAGTGCAGGCATTGTGGCCGTTGCATGATTTCTAAAATTACTGGTGTTACCTTTTTCTTTTTCCATTGCAAAGTTTCTAAAATAGTAAAAGCTTACAAAGAATTTCTCCCGATTACTCTTCATGCTATTAAACCCTTTGGCTATAAATCAATAAACTATTGTCAGGGAGCCAAATCCAGCCTGCCACCTGTGTGTGGAAATAATTGTAGTGGCACACAGACACACCCAGTTGCTAACACATTGCCTGTATCTGCTTTTGCATTAAAATAATGCAGTTGAGATCATAGAGTTCACAAAGCCTAAACTACTGGTTGTCTCACTTATTTCTAGAAAAAGTTTGTTAACTCCTTTTCTGAATTTATTTTTTCTCATCAATCATGAAAGAATGAGTGAGAGATTTGCAGCCAGGGTCACAAGAAGACATGTTCAGGAGAGCAAAACTGTAACTAAAATTTGCACATCATAAGATACACAACATTTCACAAAATATAAAAATAACTTTGTAAGAGTCAAAGCTGAAAGAAAATATATATGCTGTGTTTTTTAGCTTAAAGATGAACTCTCACTTGAGGTTTCTTATTTAGAATTGAATATATTTAGGGGTTTGGGGACATTGGTTTGATCGACTATGTGATCTATTCCAAATCAATTTTTTTTTAGTTTATATTTTAAATTGTACCTTGGCTGATGCATTTTCAGAAGTCCTTTTGTGTATGCAAATCAATTTCCATAAGTAATCACTCTAATCATGTGTTAAGGTTAATGAGAATTAGTTTGGCAGAATTCTATGTTTTGCAGGTGGCTGACCAAAGGACAGATTTAAATATTTTCATATATAAAAGCAAATAAATTATGCCACTGTTTCCTCACGTTAATTAGTGCTTGGTGTTCCAATCAGTCTTCTCAAAGGCCACGTCTTTTTGCCTAGGCAGTCTGTCTGCATTTCCAACAGCTGACAAGTAATAGTGAGTAGTAATGCCTGTTAGCTAATACATAGACTCAGAGATACATTATCTATGTCATTGGTACAGTGGCAATAAAGCCAAGTCCTACTATTAATGTTTGCTTTCTTCCCAATGTAACCGAAGCAATTCAGAGTATGAAGCAACTTAAACAAACAAAGCATAGAAGAATATATAGTTAATCTGCACAGTTTAAACATTCACTTCTAAAGATCACTACTTATTCTATATTTTCAGAGGAGTTATTATTATTATACAAACCCATATTTGATTGCCAGTGACAGACACCTGAATTATACTCACTTTTGGCAAGAGTTCTGTAGCATTTTGCACTGTTGTCCAGGATTCCACCTTGAATAGATGCTACCTGTTCTTTTTCATTCTTTGTCTTATTTCACCTTTCTAAAACATTATTGCCTTCTTTCTCCTCATTCTGACCTCTACATGTATTCTCCAGCTTGTGTCCTTGGGTTGCTAATCTCCTTTGCAAGCATTCAGCTCCTCATTCAAGTAGTATCAATTAAATATACTCCCTGTCAATTGGATGCCAAGCTCAAGGGCACAGCATCTCACTCTAAGCAATGTTAACCTGTTGTATAGGACAATCTTTTGCTCTAAGTGGCTGTTCTGTTCATTGTAGGCTATCTAGCAGCATCCTGGCCTCTATCTACAATGGATACTATGCCGGTAGTACAAGTTGTGATGAGCTAAAAGGTCTCTAGACATTGCCTGAGGTTCCCTTGAGCACAAACTCATTCTCAGTGAGAACTGCTAGTCTAGAGATACTGTGATAAATCAAAAATTATTATTTCTGCTCTCAAATACATTGTTCAAGTCCAATCTTCTGTCTGAAGTCTTTGATCATCACTTTCAGCAAAATAAAATCTCCCACCATTTCTCTCACACCACTTTTTGATACAATATTATTTTAGATGTACAGAAGAGTAGCAAAGTTGGTAGAAGCCAGTTTCCACTTATGCTATATGTTGCATAATTTTGGTAATGTTCATTAATATTAAGAAATTAATATTCATGTAATATTTAATAAACTACACTTTATTCAAATTTCACCAGTTTTCACACTTGTTGTTTTTGTCTGTTTTTCCCTATTGTTTATATTACCTGTTCTGCAGTCTAATCCAAAATACCACATTATATTTTTGTAAAATGATATTTTAATACCCATATTATTATCATATTTTTACCAAGAAACAACTTATGTCTTCTCAAATTTGTTAGCATAAATCCCCATAAATATTTGCATATTACCTGGTAAAATTGTGACCCAAAAGAGGAGAATAAAGAAAAAAAGTTGAATCTTCATAGTAGAGAGCTTCTTAAAAAAAAGTGTCAATAGACCTTCCTTTTCAAGTCAGTTGTTTTGAAATAAGGAAACAGAGATCCCTTTTATTTATAGATTCTCCTGGGAAGTACTTTTAACTACTGAGGCTTATCGAGAGCAGGAACATTTATATGCTTGGTTGAATAGTGCCACCCTCAAAGAACGTGGACTCAAAAAGCGTTATTAAATTTTTCTCATAAAAGCAAAACCTTCCAGGTCTTTGCTATTGTAAACAGTGCTGCATTGAACATTCGTGTGCACGTGTCCTTATAGTAGAACGATTTGTAATCCTTTGGATATATACCCAGTAATGGGATTGCTGGGTCAAATGGAATTTCTATTTCTAGGTCCTTGAGGAATCTCCACACTGTCTTCCACAATGGTTGAACTAATTTACACTCCCACCAAATGCCCATCGATGATAGACTGGATAGGGAAAATGTGGCACATATACACCATGGAATATTATGCAGCCATCAAAAATGATGAGTTAGG
This sequence comes from Cebus imitator, assembly GCF_001604975.1. Taxonomy (NCBI): domain Eukaryota; kingdom Metazoa; phylum Chordata; class Mammalia; order Primates; family Cebidae; genus Cebus; species Cebus imitator. The sequence continues at coordinate 2,192,984 of NW_016107563.1, read as the reverse complement.
GTCCTTTGTAGGGACATGGATGAACCTGGAAACCATCATTCTCAGCAAACTGACAGGACAGCAGAAGATCAAACACCGCATGTTCTCACTCATAGGCGGGTGTTGAACAATGAGAACACATGGACACAGGGAGGGGAGCACTACACACTGGGGTCAGTTGGGGGGAAATAGGGGAGGGAGGGTGGGGGGTGGGAGGCTGGGGAGAGATAGCAGGGGGAGAAATGCCTGATGTAGGTGATGGGGAAGAAGGCAGCAAATCACACTGCCATGTGTGTTCCTATGCAACAATTCTGCATGTTCTTCACATATACCCCAAAACCTAAAATGCAATAAAATAAATAAATGGGAAAAAAAAAAAAAGCAAAACCTGCTGTGTAACCTTAACTAGACTTTCATAAAAACATAGTCTTTAAGAGACTTTTATTTATAGGAGATATGTATTTGGATTGCTAAATGTTCTAGTAATCTTCTTCTCTATTCTATGTTATATTTAATATTAAATATTATAATGCCTTAGTATTAAATTGTTCAATCATAAGATTTTATGGAAAATGTCTGCATTGAGATCAGTTTTGTTTTGTCAATAAAATAATAAGAATCAGGGAGATTAAGTGACTTTATTTCAATTAATATAATATGCAATTATTTAAATAATCAGTAAATTCTGGATTTACCAATGAGTGTGGGGCCTATGCTATACAAGTCTTTAAGTATGATTTATACATTTTCTATAATTATCTGATTTCAAAATATCAGGTTCAATGTTTTCAATTCTGTTTATAGAATTGAAAGTTTCATATCTGATCTAAACAGCATGCTTATAAAAAACCTTTTATTTTAGATATGTGAGAAAGAGATGGAAGTTTTGCCCAGTACCCAGAAGCTGATGTTATAATGAAAAACAATTAATCAATTATTTCCTACCACACAGTTAAGACAATTTTTAGGACAGTGGTCCCTAAATTTTAGCTGCATCAGAATCCCCTAGAAAGCTTGCTAAAATCAGATTGCAGGGTCCCATTCCCAGTATTTCTGATTTAGTCGGTCTGGAATAGGGACTAAAATTTGCTTTCCTAACAAGATCATTGAATGCTAACGCTGCTGAAAGGGGCCACATATTAGTCTAGGAAACCTAAATCACTCATTCGATAATACCTAAGAAAAATGTTTCAGAGTCATAGAATCTGCAGCATATATTAATAAAGAATTTAAGGCTGCTTACAGTTTCCAATGAAATATACTCATGTTACTGGTGAGAAAAGTAAAATCAAGAGATATGAACTTATTTCCCTAGTAATTGTTATCCTGTACAACAAATGCATCACATTATAAAATACAAAGAAAAACTTTTGAATTAAATCAAAATGAGGAGCTTGATTTATCTATATTTCCTTTCTGGGAGAGAAAAAAAATTGAAAACGCATCATTAGTTGATAGGAGGAAGACAATTTCTTTATATCACCATGTAACATTTTTTCAACAAATATAACTGAACACTAAAACTCAGAGCTCAGTTATTGATTTCACATTTTAGTATAATGGTTAGGTTTGTGTGTCAACTTGACTAGTAAAGAATGTTCAAACAGTTGGTTAACATTATTTCTGGCTGTGTCTATGAGATTGTTTCCAGAAAAGATTGGTGTTTGAATTAGCAAAATGAGTAAAGAAGCTCTGCCCTCACCAATGTGAGGGGGAAGCATCCAGTCCTTAAGGGTCGAGGTAGAATGAAAAAGCAGAGAAGGGTTAATTTTCTGTCACTCTTCATAAACTGGGGTATCCATCTACTCCTGCTCTGGGACACTGGAGTTCCTGATTCTAGGGCTTTGAACTCTGGAACTTATACCAGTACTCACCCCACCTAGTTCACAGGCCTTCAGACTTGGACTAAGTTCCAACCCCAGCTTTCTTAGTTCTGTAGTTTGCAGAAGGCATATGATGGAACTTCTCAGTCTCCATAATCTCGTGAGCGAATTTCCATAAATGTTTGTGTGTGCATATTTACATATAAACATATATACACACACAGTCATACATCTCTTAATGACAGGATACATTCTGAGAAATGAGTCATTAGGCAATTTCATAATTGTGCAAACATTACAGAGTTACAGAAACCTAGATGGGATAGCCTACTAAACACCTAGGCTAGGCTATATGGTGTAGTAGTCCGATCCATTTTGAATTAATTTTGGTGAAGAGTATAAAATCTCTGTTTAGACATGTGTTTTTATAATAACAGTTTAGGGCAAAAGTTGAGAAGATTAGTATAAGTCCAAATTAGTGAAAATAGAAGAAATTTTAATCTGACAAAAACATATTTTTATTTATAATACTTTAACGTGTAGGAAATTGGATAAGATGATCTATGAACTTAGTAATTCTTTGCAATTCTTACATTCTATGACATAAAAAAATTCTCATTTTGCTTAGCATCAACAAGAAATTAGGTGACAATCTGTAATGATGAGAAACTATGAAATGTATCTAAATACACGATTTAAAAAATAATAATATATTTGAGAAAAAGGTTAGTAATATTATGTTTGTATAAAGTAATTGCCTATGCAATTTGGATGAAACCAAAATAAAAACACTATCATACATAGTTGTTTCCAAAGCAACTAATTTATAGAAATGATAGCAATGAAAAAATTTATCTATAATAAAGTATGCTCTACCATTTATAATAGGGTAGTAAACAAACAACTATGGAAAACTGAATATTAATTACATTATATAAAATATTACAACTATAAAAGTTAGGAAATGTTTATTGCCCAATAAAAACGTATATTCTGGTCATTGATGGATGATATAATTGACATTGATGGTTGCCTCCAATTAGCAGCCATTATAAAATACCCTATTGTGCATTAGATTGTCTTGGGTATAAATAAATCTACTCTGATTCATGGATAATTGCTATGAGCAAAATAGTGCATGGAATTCACTGACACTGTATTGGTTCAAGACTAAGGATTTGATTCACCTTAGTTTAATACAACTGAGATGCTGAGGTATTCAGCCAGCCAACCTGCGTAACTCAGCCTTCTCAGTTTTTGTGCATGTGAGCTTCTCCCTGGCTCCAGTGCATGGCAGACATCCCAGGCACTCCTTAGCTGCAGGCCGCAGCCCTGAAACATCAAGACTTGCTTGCGGCTCCTCCCTCCTCTGAACTCTCAGGTTTGGGCTCCAGGTGTTTTGGGGTATTCGAAGGGTTCCAGGCTGCCAAAATGCATTCAGTTGAAACAAAGCACTCAGTTCTGGCAGTGGAGCATGCGCTGTGTCTATATTTCTGTAGGGTGGCCAGGCAGGAGCCCTGGGAGAGACTGGTGGGCCTGGGGTGGGGGATGGGATGGGGAGGGGAGCAGGGTGGCTGCAGGACCTATAGGCCCATTCCCATGGAGAAGCTGGCTCTGCTATCTCCCATTCTTGTGGTTAGCTAGGGAGAGAGCCTCTCAGAGTGACACAGAGCCCTGGGATGGGCATCCATAGCAGAGCTCAAATGGAACTCTCTCATACTCAAAAGTCTGGCTTCGTGCCTGCTGAAGCCCCATCTCTGTCTAACTTCTGGGAAGATTCCACTGCCAGCTCAAACCTCATGTGGGTGTGGAATCCCTTGCAGACGGGAGGTCCAAGGTGAGAGTGGGTAGTCTCTCACCCCTACCCCAGAAGCTATTTGAGGCAGGAACTAGCCCTAGTGTTCATGTACCCCATGTGGGGTCCCCACCTTATTCTCCTCAGCCTCAGCACATGCTAGTTTTCTCTGTCCATATTCTGTATTTTCTCGGTGAAAATCTGTTCAAACTATGCTGGTGCAGTGGAAATCCTGATCTCTCTGGTGGGAGCAGCACTTCTGGGCTGAATCTCCTGGCCATCTTGAAACTCCGCTAGTTCTTTTTTTTTTTTTTTTTTTTTTTTTTTTTTTTTATTTTTTTTTTTTTTTTTTTTTTTTTATGTTAGCATAATGACTATAGTTAATACTATTTTATGGCATGCTGGAAATGTGTGAATATGGTAGATTCTGAATATTTTACCTCTGGAAACTTCACAACAAGCATGGCCTTGCTGACATCTTGATTTTACACTTCTAGCTTCCAGAACTTTTAGAGAATAAATGTTTGTTGTTTTAACCCAGCCAGGTTATGGTACTTTTATGGTAGCCTGAAGAAACGAATATAAAGTGGAATAGGTTCTTTCCATATGACTTTAAATTCATCCTAACCCATTTCCCAGTGTTTCTGTGTTTGTGACAGTGCTCATTATTCCTGAATTTAAGGAGCAATCTTTATGACCAGAATTTATATTTCTGGGTTTTTCTCTCAATACACTCCAATGAATTCTTCAAACTGCTAGATGGATTGTATTCAAATCCTGTTTGATCGTTAAATTTCTTGTTTATATTCCCAGAAAAGCTATCCATTATTACCTATAAGAAATATCTAAACTCCCAAATGTACCTTTATTCTAATTTTTCTCTCTTATTTCCTATAGGTTCCAAATGCATAATCTATGTGTCAGCCATGTTAAAGTGCCTATTGTTTTCTGCATTGACTGTACTCTTTTACACTTTTATATTTTTTAGGATCAGGGTCTTGTTCTGTTGCTAAGGCTGGAGCGCACTGGCATCATCATGACTCACTTCAGTGGCCAGCTTCTGGGCTCAACCTATCCTCCTTCCTCAGCCTCCAGAATAGCTAGCATTACTGGCACACACAATCATGCCTGGCTAAATTTACATTGTTTTAGAGATGTAGTCTCACTGTCTTCCTAGGCTAGTCTCAAACTTCTGACCTCAAGTGATCCTCCCACCTCAGCCTCTGCAGCTGCTTGGATTACAGACATGAGTCACTCTGCTCAGCTCATGTACATTTCTTTAAGCACATGGAACATGCTATGTATGAAACATTTTCAACACCAACCATGCTTCTTCTTTGGTTGGCTAACTTTAAATTATTTTGCAAAGCTTACATTTTGTCTCCTTTGGGATGTATGTTTATTGTGGCCCTGTTTACAATAGCAAAGACTTGGAACCAACCCAAATGCTCATCGATGATACACTGGCTAAAGAAAATGTGGCACATATATACCATGGAATACTATGGAATACTATGCAGCCATAAAAAGGGTGAGTTCATGTCCTTTGCAGGGACATAGATGATGCTGGAAACCATCATTCTCATCAAACTGACACAAGAACAGAAAACCAGACACCACATGTTCTCACTCATAAGTGGGTTTTGAACAATGAGGACACATGGATACAAGGAGGGGAACATCACACACCAGGGCCTGTTGGGGGCTGAGAGGGCTAGGGGTGGGATAGCATGGGATGGGGGAATTGGGGATGGCTAACATTAGGAGAAATACCTCATGTAGATGACAGGGGGCAGGGAATGGATGCAGGAAACCACCATGGCATGTGTATACCTATGTAACAAACCTGCATGTTCTGCACATGTACCCCAGAACTTAAAGTATAAAAAACAAAACAACAGCAACAACAACAGCAAAAACAAAGAACCAGTTCCCCTTAACTCCAAAAGAGCCCATTAGCTCCCCAGTGATGGTTCTTAACCAGGCTAAAATGGCTGAAATAACAAACATGGAGTTAAGAATCTAGATGGCAAGGAAGCTCATGGGGGTGCAAATGAAAAGATGAAGTGCCTTCCAAGTAATCAAAGCAATTCAGTAAAATGATTCAAGAACTGAAAGATGAAATAGCCATTTTAAGAAAGAACTAAACTGAACTTCTTGAGCTGAAAAATTTACTAGAAATTCATAACACAATTGGCAATATTAACAGCAAAATAGACAACACTGTGGAAAGAATCTCAAGGTCAAAAGCCGGTTCTTCAAATCAGTTGTCAGACAAAAGTAAAGGAAAAAATAATTTTTAAAAATGAACAAAACCTTCAAGAAATATAGGATTATGTAGAGAAGAAACCTATGACTTCTTGGCATCCCTGAGAGACAAGGAGAGAGTATAAGCAACTTGGAAAGTATATCTAATGATATAATCCATGAAAATTTCCCTAATCCGACTGGAGAGGTTGACATGCAAATTCAAAGAATACAAGAATCTCATATGGATTGCATGTAAGATGACTATCTTCAAGGCACATGTTCATCAGATTCACCAAGGTCAATACAAAAGAAAAATTCCTAAAGGCAGCAACAGAGACTGGTAAAGTCACAAACAGAGGGGACCCAATCAGACTGGCAGCAGACCTCTCAGCAAAAACCTTACAAGCCAGAAGAAATGGGGGCCATTTTCAGAATCCTTAAAGAAAAAAAATTTCAACCAAAAATTTCATACTCCATAAAACTAAGCTTCATAAGTGAAGGAGAAATAATATTCTTCTCAGATAAGCAATTGCTGAGGGAATTCATAACAACTAGAAAAGCTTTTGCAAGATATCCTTAAAGAAATGCTAAACCTGAAATTGAAAAATGACACCTGCTCACACAAATACTCAGAAATACTCACTTAAACACATAGCCACAGATATTATAAAGCAACTACAAAGTCTACATAAAAATTAACTAACAACAGGATGACAGGATCAAAATCTCACATATCAATACTAACCCTGAATGTAAATGGGCTAAATACCCCTCCTAAAAGATATAGACTGGCAAGCTAGATAAAAAGTCAAGACCCAACCACCTACCATCTTCAAGAGAGTACTCTCACATGTAATAATACCCACAGGTTCAAAGTAAAGGATTGAAGAAAGATCTATTATACAAATGGAAAAAATAAAAGAGCAGGAGTCACTATGCTTATATTAAATAAAATGGGCTTTAAATGTTTTACAATTAAGAAAAACAGAGTATTACCTAATAATAAATGGTACAATTCAAAAAGAAGACTGAATGATCCTGAATATGTATGAATGCAACATTGAAGCAACCACATTCATAAAACAAATTGTTCTTGACCTATGACAAGATTTAGACAGCCACACAATAATAGTGGGTGGTTGACATCCCACTGGCAGCATTAGATAGATCATAGAGGCAAAAAACTAACAAAGACACTCTGGACTCAAACATGAAGCTTGCCCAATTGGTCCTACAGACATCTACAGAACACCTCACCTAGTCACCAAAGAATATTCATTCTTCTGATCTGCACACAGAACATATTCTAAGATTGACCACTTGCTGTCAAAAAGCAATTCTGAATAAATTTAAAAACATTGAAATCATACCAAGCGCACTCTGAACCACATATAATAAAGACAGAAATCAATATCAAGATGATCTCCCCAAACTACATAATGCTTAAAAATTAAAAGACCTAATCCTGAATAACTCTTGGGTGAACATCAAAATAAGGACAGGAAATTTTTTAAATCTCTGAAATTAATGAAAATAGAAACATAATTTACCAAAATTTCTGGGATGTAGCTAAAGAAAAGATAAGAAGAAAGTTTATAGCACTAAATGCCTTCATCAGGAAATTAGAAATATCTCAAGTTAACAATCTAATTTGCACCTAAAGGAACTAGAAAAAACAAAGAAACCAGTTTATAAGCTAGCAGAATAAAAGAAACAACTAAAATTAGAGAACAACTAATCGAAATTGAGACAGAAATCCATGCAAAAGACCAAGAGATGGCTTTTCAAAATAATACACAAAATTGATATACCCCCTAGCTAGATAAAAAGAAAAATGAAGAGACAATTCAAATAACGTAATCAGAAATGACAAAGGCAATATTACGACTGATCCCACCGAAAGACAAAAGACCCTGAGAGACTACTATGAACTCAGTGCCCACAAATTAGAAAATCTAGAGGAAATAGATCAATTCCTGCATGCACACTATCTCCCGATATTGAATTCTTGATTCAAGAATTCAATATCGGGAGATAGTGTGCATCCAGGAATTGATGCACTGTACCAATACATCAATCATACTGTACCAATATCAACTTCTTAAAGTGAATGAGTAACAAGAACACATGAACACAGGGAGGGGAACATCACACACTGGGACCTGTTGGAGGGTGGGTGTTAAGGGTGGGATAGAATTAGGAGAAATACGTTTAGAAGAAATACATTTTGAAATATCTAATGTAGATGACGGGTTGATAGGTGCAGAAAACCACCATGGCACATGTATACCTATGTAACAAACCTGCACTTTCTGCACATGTATCCCAGAAGTTAAAGTATAATAATAATAAGAAGAAAAACTACAATATTAAATATTGGTTATTTGATGACAATAATAAAATTTAAGACTGTTAAGACTAATCAAACAAAATGAATGCATAGATGAATAATGTCATGAATAAAAATAATAATAACTATAGATGTAGCTGAGGCAACCCTCTTTTGGTTTTCTACTGCTATTCTAACAAACTATCAAAAATCTTATGTTAATCTTATTTAAATGTATCCAATGTATCATATACTTCAAAATTAAGAGTAAATTTCAAATGTTCTCAAGATTAAAAAAATGAGCATTTGGGGTAATGATTACGTTATTTTAATAAAATATTTTAATATTTATTTCATTAAATCCAAGTTTAGAATTATTTGTCATTCATGTTGATTTAATTACATGTTTCAAATTTTTTAAATATTAACATATCTAGAAAGAAAAGCTACATTAAAAAGTAAATGCTCAGTGAAATTCCATCTTTCTGTTAATTATGTTTATCTCATTCAATCAATCACTTGGGGCCCAACAATTTTATTATTTCTGGTTTATCAATGTGTTGCTTATTACAGATATAAATTAATATAATACTTTGTATACTGTTCTCTACTATGTATGTATTCTACCTCTTTTAGTTATTCTTGCTAACATGCAGATTTAATTTTAAAGTCTTAATATCTCAACCTGCTCCTGAATAGTCAGTAAAAGGGTTTTAGAACAGTTCAACAACAAACTTCACACCCCATGTATACTTCCATGCAATTTTGTCTAACAGTTGAATAATTCTTAAAGTCAACAACTAATCTACTATCATTTTTATATCAACTAGATTCATTTGGATTATAATGTTAAAATTTTATTTGTTCTATATTTCCTTACAAATCTTAGACCAAATTTCTGCAATTACTATTTATCTCTTTTTCGAATTTTATTTTAGAATCAGATGGTACATGTGTGGTTTGTTACAAAGGTACATTGCATGACACTGGGGTTTGGGGTATGATTGAACCTGTCATCCAGGTAGTAAGCATAGCATCCAATGAGTTGTTTTTCAGTCCTTGCCTTCCTCCCCTCCACCCCTCTAGTAGCCAGTGTCTACTGTTTCTGTCTTTATGTCCATGTGTACTCAATGTTTAGCTTCCACTTTTAAGTGAGAACATGTGGTATTTTGTTTTCTGTTTTTACGTTAGTTCTTTTAGGTTGATGACCCCCAACTACATCCATGTTGCTGGAAATAATATCATTTCATTCTTTTTACAGCTGCATAATATTCCATGGAACATTATGTATCACATTTTTTTTAATCAAATCTATTGTTGGTGGGCATCTGGGTTGATTCCATATTTTTGCTATTGTGAATAGTGATGTGATGAACGTATGGGTACACGTATTCTTTTGGTAGAACAGTTTATTTTCCTTTAAATATATACCAAGTAATGGGATTGCTGGATTGAATGGTACTTTAACCCCTAGAGAAACCAGGAATAAATCTGCACACATACAATCATCTGATCTTCCACAAACTCAACAAAACTAAGCAACGGGCAAAAGACTCCTTATTTATTAACTGGTGCTGTGATAACTAGCTATCCATATGCAGAAGAATGAAACTTGACCCTTATTTATCACCATATACAAAAATTATTTTTCTTTTTTAAGTACAACATTTAGAATTCATATTAGTGAAGTTCTGTTGGTGGTAAGCCTTCATGTTTTATTAATCTGTATTTCCATTTGGTTCTTCTTAAATGATAATGTTACCAGATTCACAATGGTAGGTTGATACATGTTTATAGGTTGGCAGCTATTTTCTTTCATTAATTATTAAATATTGTCTTCCTATATTTTGGTTCCCTTGTCTTGTTGAGAATTCTGCTCTACTAATTATAACTCATTGGTAGGTGAAATATAACATCTTTATGACTTTTTTCAATATTTTATCTCTGATAATTTACTGCTACATTAAAATGAATAAGCATGGAATAATTTTTGCATATTCTGCTTGGTGGATCTGTTTTGAAATATTCACAGTCGTTGTTACTTTAAATGCCACCACTTACCTATTTTCTTCATTTTTCTCTTCTGAGCTCTCAGTGAGTTTTATGTTAGAAGTTCTGATTCTATATTTTTACCCTCTATTTCACATAATTTATATTCGCATCTCTTCTTGCTGCACTGTAGGAAACAAGTTGTTTTTTGTTTTGTTTTGTTGTTTGTAAATATCTTGCAATTTGCTATTCTCTCTTTTCACTAAGATTTATATTATTCTACTCTATTGCTCTTTCCCATTCTGAATGTATTCAATTTTTATTCATGTGTTTCAAGTTCTATTTTTTCCATACAATTTTATTTTGTGTTAGAACAAAGAGCTCTGTCCCTTTCAATGAACTAAAAGTAAAATTTATTTGAAAAAATGTAATTTATCCTTTATCTGTGTAACACTGTATTACAGTATACAGCTTTTGATATGTTAGTTCTGTTCCTGAAATCAAATAAGAAACTCCTACAGAATTATCTTGATGTTTCAATTTCTTTATTATCTTTTGTCAAGACTAGCTCAAATGTCAAGACTAGCACTTAATTTTTTATTACTAATATAATTTCTTTAGAAAATAAAGCTTTTCCACATATGCATTCAGAGACACAATTTTCTATAAATTAAGGTAGATTTTGATGATCCAGAAAACAAACTATGTGCCCCAAACGGCCTTATTATTTTCACTTTTCCTCTTCAATCAATTTTATTCCTTTTTTTCTTACCAAATAATGTTATGTTTCTTTAAACTTTGTAGGTGATATAGTTAGTAGGGAGAATACAATATTATGAAAATTGGATATAAACTGTGAAATTATAGACATTAAAACGAGAATGTAATGTCTTTCTTTGGAGCTATACTGCCCAGCAAGTTTTTGACAAGAGTAGGTACTATCTTACCTTGTCTTCCCTTTTATAAGACCAAAGTGTGAAAGTCTCCACAATTCCATTTGGCAGCAAAATTAGGGCAAGCAAAAGCCCGTCTTAGGTCTTCTCTATGGCTCTAATTACTTTGCCTTGAGACTGTTATCTCTGAGCTCTTTCAGAGAATAAGACTTTTCATACTGCAGGGTTATTCTAATATTCCTCAGTTACATTTCATGTTAAAATATAACATGATATAAGAATTGTCTTCAGATTTTTTATTATGGAAAAACAAAAAATGACCATCTTAACAATTTTTACATGTATAATACCAGTAGTGTCAACTATATAAATATTGTTATACAATAGATATCTAAAATTTTTTCATCTTGTACAAATGAAACTCTCAAACAATTGAACAACAATATCCCTACCCCACCCCCTCCAATTCTCTGGTAACCACCATTCTACTTTCTGTTTCTAAGAAAAGATATAAACTTCATATAAGTGAAATTATGCAATATGTGTCTTTTTATGATTGGCTCATTTCATTTGGCATAATGTCCTTAAGTTTCATCTGTGTTGTCACCTATAACATAAGTTCTTTTTGTAAGGCAGAATAATATTTAATTGCATGCATATATCACATTTTCTAAATCCATTCATCTTACAATGGATATTTAGGTTGCTTCACCTCTTGGCTATTGTAAATAATGCTGGGTCTTCACATATCTTAATGAGTTTCTGTTTTCAATTCTTTTGAATATATACCCAGAACTGATATTGCTGGATTATATGACAATTCTATTTTTTAATTTTTATTTACTTATTCGACGTTATTGTTATTACTTTTATTTTTTGAAATGGAGTTTTGCTCTTGTTGCCCAGGCTGGAATGCAGTGGCACTATCTCCTCTCACTGCAACCTCTTCCTCCTGAGTTCAAGGAATTGTCCCCCCTCAGCCTCCCAAGTAGCTGGCACTACGGGTGCCTGCCACCATGCTCCACTAATTTTTGCATTTTTAGTAGAGATGAGGTTTTGTCGTGTTGACTAGTCTGGGTTCAAACCCATGACCTCAGGAGATCCACCTGCCTCGGCTTCCCAAGGTGCTAGGATTGCAGGCATGAAGCACCATGCCCAGCTGGCAATTCTATCTTTAATATTTTAGGAGCCTCCATTTTTTTTTATATAACAGTTGAACCATTTTGAATTCCTACCAACATTATACAGGATTCTGAATTCTCTACTTACAAACACTTGCAGTTTTCTCTCTGTCTCTCTCTCTCTCTCTCTCTCTTTTTTTTTTTTTTTTTTTTTTTTTTTTTTTTTTTTTGATAGTGGCCTTTCTAACAGGGGGTGGAGGTGAATAATAACTCATTGTAGGCTTGATTTGTATTTTCCTAATGATTATTGATGTTGAGCATTGTTTTCACATTAATCTATCCTTGCCTTCCAAGAATAAGTTCCAATGATCTTAATTTGTAATCCTTTTGATGTGTTGTTAAAGTTTGTTTGCTAGCATTTTTTTAAGGGTTTTTGCACAGATAATTTGTCTTTAGTTTTCTTGTAGTGTCTTTGTCTAATTTTGCTATCAGGGTAAAGCTGGCATCACAGAACGAGTTTTAAAGTGTTCCCGCCTTTGCAGTGTTGAGTTTGAGAAGAATTGATATAAATTCTTCGTTAAATGTTTGGTTGTAAGTTTTTCTTTCTTGAGAGGCTTTTAATTACCGATTCAGTTACTTGACTGAATCAGTAAGTTTATTACTTCAGTTAATCAGAAATTACTTATGACAGATTCTTTTTAGATTAAGGAAAGTTTTATGATTCAATCTTCATAGATTGTGTGCTTCTTAAAGTGTATTCGTTTCTTTTAGGTTATCCAATTATTCATAAGAATCTGTTATGATCCTGCTTATTTTTGTTGCATCAATTGTAATGTCTCTTCCTTTATTTCTGATTGTTGTTATTTATGTCTGCTTTCTTCTTAGTTTGGTTAAGTGTTAATTCTGTTGACTTTTATTAAAACAGCTTTTGCTTTTATTGTTTGTATTTTTATATTATCCACTTCTTTATTTCTACTGCAATTTGTATTTCCATCCTCTACTACCTTTGGGATTAACTTGGACTTCCTTTCTACCTTGAGAAGTAACATTAGGTTGTTGATTTCAAATTTTTCTTCTTTTTTTTTTAAAATCTAGGCATTTACCAGTATAATCTTTCCTCTTAGTACAGGTTTGTTTTATTTCTTAGGTTTTGTCGTGTTGTGTTTTCATCTTTATTTATTTTAAGATATTATGTAATTTTGAAATTTATAATTTAACCCATTGGTTTTTAAAAGTGTGTTTAATTTCCACATATTTTTTAATTTCCCAGCTGTTCTCTTGCATTGATTTCTAATTTCATTTTATTGTTGCTGGAAAAGATACTTGGTATAATTTCGGTCTTAAATTTGAAAGACTTGTTTATATGCTAACATTGTCATCACATTCCTAGAGAATGTTCTGTGTGCACTTGGAAAAAAAAAGTGTGTATTCTACTGTCATTAGGTAGAACATTCTGCACATGTCTGTTAATTCAATTGACCTTAATGCTGTTCAAGTCTTGTTTCCTTACGGGTCGTCTGTATAGTTGATCAATCTGGTGATGAAAGTGCAGTATTGAGAAATCCTACTATAGTGATGTCATTGTCTATTTATCCCTTCAATTCTGTCAGTGTTTGATTTATATACTTAGGGGCTACGCTGTTAGGTGCATAGCTATTTCTAATTATTGCATCTCCCTGGTGAATTGACTCTTTTCTTCTGTCACTATATAATGTTCTTTTTGTCTCTTATGACAGTTTTTTACTGAAAGTTTACTTTGATATGAGTATGGCCTCATCTGCTTCCTTTGCTTATAATTTTTAGAATGTATTTTTTACTATCTTTTACTTTTGGCCTATGTACTCTTCTTGTATCAGATTAGTCTCTTGTAGATAGTATAAAGGTTCTTTGTTTTTTCCTTCCTTCTTTGCTAATCTACTCTATGTATTTTTATGGGGAAGTTTAATGCATTTATATTTAAAGAAATTAGTGATAGAAAAAACTTACCATTGCTATTTTAATAATTGTTTTCTGCATGTTTTATAGCAATTTAATCTCTCCTTTTTCTTCTACTGTCTTCCTTTACTTTTCATTGTGTGTGTGTGTTTTTTTTTTTTTTTTTTTTTTTTTTTTTTTTTTTTTTTTTTTTTTTTTTTTTTTTTTTTTCTTGGCCTGCTTTGATTTCTTTCTAGTGCCCTTTTGTGGACTTTCTATAGATATTTTATTTTTGATTAGCATTGTAAGTACAAAAGCATCATGTATACAACCATACGTATTTGGTAAGTTATTTTAACATAACCACTTAACCTCAGAAACATACGAAATTTATATTCTTTTACTTCTCTGCCCTCTCCCCACTTTGTTGTTGATATCACAAGTTGTTTTTTAATATTTTATATTCATGAATATAGTTTTATAGTTGTAGTTTTTAGTGTATTTATCTTTTAAATTCTATACCTAAATTAGCAGTGACTTATGAAGCACCATTACAGTGTTCAAGGACTCTGTATTTATCTATATATTTACCTTTACCAGAGAGATTTATATGCTTTCCTGTTACCATCTATTATTCTTTTGTTTCAATGAAAGGTTCCTTTTGCCAGTCCTTGTAAGGCAAGTCTAATGGTGATAAATTTCATCAGCTTTTATTTATCTGAGAAGGTCTTTATTTAACCTTATTTTTGCAGTATAGTTTTGCTGGATGTAGTATTCTTGATTGACAGTTTTTTTCCTACTATTTTTAATATGTCAAACTATTCTCTTCTGACTTGTAATGTTTCTGCTAGAAATCTGTGGATACTCTTATGAGAATTCCTTTGCATATAATGAATTTTCTGGGGCTTTTTTGTTGTTGTTGTTAGTTTGTTTTTGTAGCTTCTTAGATTCCTTGTCATCAGCTTTGGACACTTTGATTCTAATGTATCTCAATGTGGGCCACTTTGTGTTCATCCTAGATATTGTACTTTAAATTGCTTGAATATGGTTGTTTATTTCCTTCTTCAAATTTGAAAATATTTTATCATTATTTCTTTAAATAAAATCTCTGTCCCTTTCCTCTTTATTCTTTCAGAACTCCCATAATGTATATATTTTTTAGCTTGCTGATGCTTCATAAATCCCTAAGGCTTTCTTTGCTTTCTTTTCTTTTTTTTTCCTCTGACACAATAATTTCAAATAACTTGTGGCTTGGTACAGGAAGAGTCCTTCAGTAACCAGCCCAGCCAGTGATTCTGGGGCCTTTTAAATTGTTTACAAGCATGTGTCTATTATGGGCTTACATGTGTAACTTCTTAGTTAGGAATGTTTGCCAGTTTTTCTTGTTGCTGGCTTTTTTTTTTTTTTTTTTTTTTTTTCAGGATCTAATCTTTTACCCACTCTAGTATTTGGCTATAGTGATACAAGTTGTCTGGCACTGTAATAAGTCACTGAGCTTTCTTTTGATTTCTGAGGCTCCAAGGCCATCAAGATATGACAGTTCCACCAGTGCTCCAAGCCAATCAAGACAGAAAGCAGTTCTTCAGGCAACTCCCTAAAAAGTCAGAACATTGGGTTTTTATACCATTCTTTATTTTACATTCCAAGTAAGAAGTGTGGCGTTTTCTCCCTATTACATTGAGCTGTGCTGGCTTGGGGAAGGGATTGATGTAGTTGACATGAAAAACTTTTCTTAATTATTTTCATAAAGATGTTTTTGACTTTAAGTTTTCCTTGGGTTTTGAGACTTCCTTACTGGTTTCTAAATCATATAAAGGCTTTTTGGAGTGTACTGTTAAGTTGATGTATCTGTGAGAGAAAAAGGTCTTAGGCTTTTTATCCCGCTATCTTGATTATATTTCTCCTGGTTTTGAGACATTTTCAGGCTGATTGTTTATCTGCTCTCTAATGTTTAGGCATTCATTTTATTTATCTTCATTTATCTCACAATATCTAGTAAATGACCACTCAAAATAAACAATATTTGTCTTATAAAGGAGTAAATTTATGAGCAGAACAAACTGGGGCACATATTAGCAGCCGATGACTGTGTGGAGCTGATACTTCTTTACTTGGTGTCTTCATGTGTCTGTGTTCGGATGTGTGTTTATGTGTACGTCCGCGTGGAAGGGTAGGAAGTTGTCACTGTGCATGTGATTTTTGTTTGAGGATTTTGTGTATGCAGCCATGTGTGTATATATTCTCAAAGTCATGCTCCACTTAAATTATTATATATCATTATATCTTATTATTATAAGGTAAGAAGCTTGTATGGAAGAATGAATAACAAAATTTAAAATGTTATTTTCTTATTGCTGTCTTAATTGATTCCCCTCTGTGAGAAATGTAAGCTCCATGGAATACCAAGCTACAGAACTGGATACAGTGCTACATTTAGTAATTTTGTGAGATAAGAATATTCTGATTTATTTTACAGATGAGGACATTCATACACACAAAAAGTAACTCATTTGACATTAAACAGCTAAGAAAGGCAAAGCCAGAATTTGAACACCAAGTGTCTAAGTTCTAGCCCATCTTTGAACATTGAGGACAGTGTGCTCAGGTTGTCCAAATACTGGAGGTTGGTGATATTGTGTTATAAATCAAGGATTTCTGAGATGCTAAACATCCAGGTTAACTTTATTACAAACGAATGACAGATTCTGAGGATGGCACAATAAATATCAAAAGTTGAAGATTTAGAAATAGAGGAAACTTTAATATAGTTATTATGAAAGCATCAAACCCAAGTTTACTCAGCAATTGTATGTGATCTGTAGCAGCCTGTCTTCTCTGAAGTAAAACAGGGAAATTGCCTATATTGAAATTGGATTATTTTAATGAAAAATAAAAAAATTCCTATGTAAACAGCCTTGACCAGTAAACGGTATGTTTCCTTAGCTTATAGTCAGTGTGGCCATTAAAAGGAAATACAATGCAAAATTAATTTTATCTGGTTACAAAATCTCTCAGGAGCTGCCCTCCCACTGTTCCAGATGATTTTGTCATTTTTAAAAATAACTTTGTTATTGCCATATGGCCATCTATTGGCATTGAGTGTTTGAGTTGTTTTCAGCTTTAATGATTTGTGAGCCAGACAATTTTATGAAACATGTAAGACTAGGAATCAGAGTATTTATGTCTATAGGCTCAAATCTGCAGGTATTCAATGAGTTTCTATACCTCTTTTTATCAAAATTCCTATTTATAAAATGAGGATCTTGGCTACAATAACATTAAGAATTGTTTTAGTTCAAATTTTCTATCAGCCTCTTGTTCTAGGAAATATTTAGTTGATCTGACACTTGTTAATTGGCCAAAATGTAAAGTCCCACAAATATTACTTATGATTTTAGTGAATGTTAAAGAATTTCCAGGTAACAACGTAGGTTTTTTTACATTATTTCACTTAACTCTTGGAGCTTAATAAAAACTTTTTTATTTATAAAAATAAAAATAACTGTTTTATAAATATAAGTAACTTCTGTAGATTTGAAGGAAAAGTGATAGTGCTGGTATTTTAATTCCTGTCCATCTAACTCCAGAGCTAGATCTCTTAATTGAAATGTTCTTCCTGATCAAGCTGAATGGTGTCTTGGAAAAGTGTATTATAAGAAAAAGCAATGTAAAGTAATATAATTCAAATTTAAGTAGAATATAGTTATTTAATTTAAAACTCCTGAAGATTTAGAAATTGTTTTATCATGTCAAATTTAAGGTTGAAAAAGTCTTTTTTTCTCTTACTTTTGAAATTCTTATTTTATTTTTTCCTTCTCTCTATGTTTGTTACCAAACAAGCTGGATTCTCTTCATTAACTATAAGATAAAGAAATGATCTAGTCAATTAATAATATGGAATCTAATTATTTTGAACCTATCAAAATATCACTTTCCTGTATAATAAAAATGGTGAAAATGATGTGCATATTATCTTTACTGGTCAAGTGGAGAACAGAATTCCCTTTAGAACAATGAAGGAATTCTATTTACTTGTCATACAAATTATTATTTTACTTTATCCGTTAGAAAAATCTTCATTATTCCTTAACTCAATAAAAATGCATGGCAGACTTTTTAGAAAAGAATAGAAAGATAAATCTAGCAATCCCATAACAGAAAGATAATTGGAAAAAATAGTGCAGATAGATATATTTTTATAAAGATGAGGAACTTCAGCAATAACTCTTATTTTTGCTTACAAGACCCAACTGGCTTGTGATGGAAAAAGCTAGCTTAAAGCAGAAAAAGCTAATTTATCATCTGTTACCTTACCTTAAATCAAGCAGAGCCACATGACATCAGATCTCCTGTTCTCCCACATGAGTCTAACTCAGTTCATGGATAAGAGAACAGGCTCTCACCAAAGTTCTCTATCATTTCCTTTTCCTTGAAGTCACCAGCTGTGTGCTGTCTCTCTCCAATTCCAGAGTTCTAGTACTCACTGATGATCTTAAATTCACAGTATACTGTGAGACACCTGAAGTGGGGTTCAGAGTTTGGATCATACATCAAAATCACAAGATGCAAATATGGTTATTTAGCTCCAAATTGACACTGATTAGAGAGCATAGTAGTATACATACCAGAAACATCATGTCTACTTTGGAAACCTGAATGCACTTTTCCATATGCCCAGAAACTGTATACAGAATATGCTTTGATTATCTTAACAAAGCTGACATGTTTATATGTAACAGCAGCTTAAAAAACCTACTGGGTACAAGTAGACTCAACTTAAATACCTGTTACCACATAAATTTAAGTGACTAGCTCCCTTTTCTTTATGTGGCCTTAGTCCACAGGTTATAAGTCACATAATAAATAAGCTGCCAGCCAAGGACACAGCCTAAAGAACATTCTTTAAGTAATATTTAGCACATACCAGGCCCTGCAAAATCATCACCTATTTTAGAGTTTATATTTCAAAATGTTTGAATAAGGGGAAGTTGTTTAATCTAGGTGAGGTAATAAACTGACCCTTTCCCTCAAAGCCACATTTTAGACTTTGTTAACACTTCCTTGCCACATAATCCCTGACTATGACAGAAATTTCTATAATAGAAATTATATGTGTGTGCATACATACACACAAATATATTTCTATTACATTATTTTTTAAAAGCCTAAAATTTACTAAGACGCCAATAAGTAGCATGATAAGAATAATCTGATAACATGTGGAAATATATTAAAAACACTAAGCAAAGTAAAACAAAGCAAAAAAGTTAATCATAATTCCACCTTATTTTTGTTGCCAGGAGCTACAAGGATTTACCATACTTCTTTTTCCTCCTCAATATAGCCTCCCTCTATTCTAACTTTTGGGATTATTTTGGGGAAAAAAAGGTAGTTTTTATTTTCATAATTATTTCAAAACAGAGAGAAAAAGTATAATCAGGAAGTATAACCAATATGGGAAAGTTATGAGGATTTCATAGTCCTTCAAATTTCTTGCAACAATTTTTACTAGTTCAGGGATCACATCTCTTATCAACTCTGTCCTCACTCCAGAGACTTCTCAAAGAATTTTTGATAATACTTCACTAACGACTCATAATATGCTTTTCATACCAAATAAGGAATTGCCCCCAGAATATCACTAAACTTGGTAGTCCCATTACGGACTTCCTTTTCCAGGCTGCTTCTATTTCCGAGTTCAAATCCCTGTTCTGTATTCTGAGTCATTCTTCCAAGCAGGCACAATGTTTATAAACCTTTCAGGCTGAAATATATTTTATTTAATTATTTATTTAATATAGATGTGCATTCACAGAAATTAGAGGTTATTAATGAAGTGATGAAATGATGAGAAAACTTTGTTAAGTTGGATCATCTTCTTGTAGATGGATCTCCTCAATGACTTGAGTCTTTCCGGTATCATTCTTGAGTTCCTACTGAGTCCTTTGGGATTCAATTATTTGGGTCCGTAGGGTCACATTCTTTTATGCAGCAGAGAGTTGTAGGTCTTTTGCAGTATGCCATCCTAAATTCACTATTACCACATTGATTTCTACATCGACCACCAAGCATTATGCATGCATTCCACCAATTAAAGATCACATGGTGCCCTTTACTTCTGACTGAAAGAAGACATGAAGAGCTGGGATTAATAATCTAGGGAGGAACTGCCGAGATTTAAAAGAATACATGGAAGTAATCACAGACAACAAAGGAGAGATTTAAAAATGAATATTTGCCTTAATTATTTTTGTTCATATCAGAGGAGATCAAGGAAATCAATAAGTATACAGTTCCTAAACTAGAGGTTCCATTCCTACTCATTTTAAATAATTTTGTCATGACTCAATAAGGGATTTCTGGGGGGCTTGCAATTTATTAACAGTTTCCTCTGTCTGTCTTGCTCATTGTCTAGAACCATTTTATATGAGTGAGATGATCTCCAGTGTCTCATTTATTATTCATCGTTAGTACTGTTCTGTGGTAAATATTCTCTTCCTTTATAAGATTCCATTGTTCCTTTTAACCTGACTTGAGCAATTCTAAACTATTGAAAGATGCAATTTTATTTTCCTTAGATATCTCATCTCCTCTTGGATCTGCACCCTAGAGTCAAGCACAAGAGATGTCTGCTAAAAAATAAATAGACACTTTGGAGTAATTTGAATAAGGAAATAGTAAATAACTGCAAGCTGTGGACATAGTGAACATTTCGGCAAGGTTCTTAATTTTCTAGTGCTAGCTTGCCTTTTTTCTCTTTCATCCTAACGTTTCCAATGCCATAGAAACTTTTAAAAACGTTTTGAATTTCACTTTACACCATAATTCCTTCGACTTTGTAACTTCCACAATCATAAGGAATGACATCTATATCTAGATATAAGGTCTTTCTGTGACTAACAGAAATTCTGATGGATAGTTGCAGGTATTCATTTATTCTCTGTATCTCCACAGAATAAAACTACAAAGAAATGGCACAGATCACTGGAGATCCAGGTTTTAAAAACATATTTAAAAATATTGTTTTAAAATAAAAAAATAATTTTTTTATTAATTAAAAGTTTTATTAAAATTCTGGAAGAGATTGTCTTAGGAAGTACATATCTACCATTACTAGACTAATATAAGCATGCATTGCTGGACATATTTCAGAAGGTGGATGAAAATGAGTAAGTTCTTATCACTGATGTCTACAAGTATGCTTTCATCTTAAAAACCTTTTTATTCTATAATTAACCAATTTCTTGACCATCTTTTTAAATAAAATACATATATATCATTTATATATAGTAGTAATGTTACCCACAAAGTTTGCAGCAAGCATTTAAAATAATTGAGGATTTTGAGATTACACTATCAGAGGACACTCTTTTTACCATACTCTGGATTTGCAGTGCTGTGAACTCAGTAACCTAGGAGCCAGCATTTCAGCAGTTATCTTTGCTAATGATTGTATATTACTGGTAAATAGTAATAGTAATATGAATAATGGTAATCATAATAATTCAAGCCCAGTATTTAACTTGCAATAGGAAAGGTATATTTCATAATCAAATAACCTCAGCATAGTTCTGTTCACAAAGCAACATTTCACAAGGGTATTTCCTTCTGAAAGAAGGAACACAAATACAGATGCAGAGCTTGATATATTATTGTAAATGAAATAGCCATGATATTACTACCTGCATCAAGAAATAAGATATTACTAGAAGCTCCACACACTCTCATCACATCATAACCCCCTCCCTCTGGCTAAGAGTAATCACTGTCCTGAATTAAGTACTAACTTCCTTACTTTGCCTTATGTTAATATGTGCATCCCTCGAGTATGCATTTTTTACTTCTGTTTTTGAATATATGTACATATAAAAATATGTATAAATCTAGCTATACACACAAATGTATATATACATACATACACACAAATACATGTGTACATATGTGTATATAATCATGTGTCATTTAAGGATATGGATATGTTTTCAGAAATGTGCCATTAGGTGATTCTGTCCTTGTGCAAACACCATGAACTGTACTTACACAAACCTAGATGATACAGCCTATTACACACCTAGGCTATAAGGTATAGCCTATTGCTTCCGTACTACAAACGTGTACATGTTACTGGACTGAATACTCTAGGCAACTGTCACGTAATGGTAAGTATTTAGTATCTAAACATAATAAAGGAACAATAAAAGTATGGTATTTTAAGTATGGGACCACTGTCCTATATGCAGTCTGACACTGACTGAAACACTGTTTTATAGCATACGGCTGTTTATACTGGTGGTCCTCGAATTAAAATGGTTTGACTTGATTTTTCATCTTCAGAATGATGCAAAAAACATATACATTCAGTGGAGACCATACTACAAGTGCCCATACAACAATTCTGCTTTTTGATTTTAGTACATTATCAAATACACTCCATGAGATATTCAATAATATATTATAAAATACACTTTGTGTTAGATGATTTTGCCCAATTGTAGGCTAATGCAAGTATTCTGAACATGTTTAAACTAGGGTAGGCTAAGCTATATTGTTCTGCAAGTTAGGGGGTATCAAACATACTTTCAATTCATGATATTTTCAACTCAAAATGTCTTTATCAAGACATAATTCCACCGTAAATTGAGGAACTGTGTTTGTGTGTGTGTATCCTAGAGAGAGAGAACCACACAGTTTATTTGCTTCTGGATTTCTTAATTTATGTTCATGTACTTCAACTATGTGGTTGGATGTAGTTGTGCAGTACTGATTTTCCTTAATACAGAGCATTCACTTTGTTTTTCTAATACACTTTAGATAATCATATAGGTTACTTGCTACAGGAAGAATATGGTTGCTTTTGGCATTCTTGTACTATTTCTTGCAGCATATTTAATAATCTGTTGGGTAGATTTCAAATTTTCAATATTCTGTTGAATATATGGTGGTAGTTTATCATGGATTGAATTAGCATTTTCTTGATTGCAAATGAGGATGAGCACTTTAAAGAAGTTTTATATCCACTCTTTTAAGTTGTGTAAATCTTTTTTTTCCATATTTCTACTGAATTACCTAGCCTTTTAAATTTATTTATTAGAATTTTAAATATATTCTAGATTTAAGCCCTTTGCTAGTTACATATGTAGCAATTTTTTTATTCTACTCTCTGACTCTACTAAGCCGATATACAAGAACTGAAGGAAATTTTACCCTTGAAGTGACTGGTCAAGTGGTGTAATGGCCAAGAGGGAAGAACCTTTAAATGCTGTGGGTCCTAAAACATAGGTTTGGAATGAAGGTGAGTCTGGGGTTACAGGAGCTGGCCAGGTACTGAGTGAACCTGGAGCCTGTATTCACAGTGGCCAGCCTCAGGGCTGAGTCCTCAGGTCCTTACTTGATGACTATGACTATGGAGCTCACCTGTTCTTGGAAAAGCCTGAAGCCCAGGGTTTAGCTTGGTTGGGGGGAGATCCAGAGCCCAGGAACACTGGGGCCAGCATAGCTCTAGAGAAACCCTGGAACCTGAGTGATTATTGAGCCTAGAGCCTGAGTCTGTGGTGGTTGAACTAGTACTGTGGGTACTGGGCAGGCATAGAGGTGCAGTGAGCCCAGACTCTGAGTCTGCTGGGCTGGCTTAGAGCCAGAGTCTGTCAGATCCAGCCTGGTGCCAGAGCAGACTTAGAAGCTCTGTCTTCAGGTACCGATCTGAAGTCTGAGGCCATGGGGGCCTACTCAGTGCTGGGTTCTGCTTGGAGAGGCCACCCAGTGTTGGGGTCCAAGGCAAAGTTTCATGGTCATTTCCCTCTCTTTACTTCACAGGGATGGTGTCTCTCTCCAGGTTGTGCTATCTAGGTTTGGGGGAAAGGTAGCATAATGTGTGTTTTCTAATTTCTGTACTCTACCAAGGTGTTGTAATCTCCCACATGGTTTCCGTAGCTCTTGTGAAGGCATTTTCGTGCATGGATAATTGTTCAAATTAATGATTCGTAAAGGCAGGAACACTGAAAAGCCCAATTCCAACATCATCCTGACATCTGGTGAAACTTAGTCAAAAATATTTATTTATTTTATTTTTTTTTTGAAATGGAATCTCCCTCTATTGCCCAGGCTAGAATATGGTGGCACAATCTTGGCTCACTGCAACCTCCACTTCCTGGACTCGAGCAATTCTCCTATATCAGCCTCCTGAGTAGAGTAGCTGGAACTACAGGCATGTGTCACCTCACCTGGCTAGTTTTTTTTTTTTTTTTTTTATTTTTCGTAGAGATGGGGTTTCACCATATTGGCCAGGCTAGTCTCAAACTCCTGACCTCTTGATCCGCTAACCTCAGCCTCCCAAAGTGCTAGGATTACAGGCATAAACCAGCAGGCCCAGCCCAAAAATATTTTTTTAAAACTAAGTTTCCAGTCCCTTGTTTAGACTTTTGTTGCTCAATTGCCTTTTTGAATTATCTTAATTAAATCATACTTTAAAAGAAACAGAACACCTTCATCACTCTTTTCATATAATGATATACTTTTTATATTTAAAAATCTCAGGGTTTTAAACAGTGGTGATTGATAAAAGTAGGTTTGCCATGGCCGGGTGCAGTGGCTCACACCTGTAATCCCAGCACTTTGGGAGGCCAAGTTGGGTGGATCACCTGGGGTCAGGAGTTTTCCACCAGCTTGGCCAACATGGTGAAACCCCATCTCTACTAAAAATACAAAAAATTAGCCAGGCACAGTGGTGGGCACCTGTAATCCCAGCTACTCTGGAGGCTGAGGCAGGAGAAGCACTTGAACCCGGGAGGCGGAGGTTGCAATAAGCTGAGATAGCACCATTGCACTCCAGCCTGGGCAATAAGAGTGAAATTCTATCACAAAATAATAACAATAATAATAATAGTTTGCCAGCTGTCAGGTAGAAGGGAATCTGAGGCAACAGTATAACTCCTAAGCACAACTGCATTAACAACATTTAAAAAAGTAATAATGTTGCTGAAAACAATGGTTAGAGAATCTTTCTTCATGTAAATAATAAGGACATTTGTCTAGTCAGCATTTCATCAAAAGAAATCAGTCTCTACAACTTAAAATAAGATTTCATTCTTGTTTTAAACATGAAAATTCGGTCTTTATAAAGCTATGAGGTGAAATACAAGAACATATAAGTAAACAGGGACTGGGGTAGGGTATATACTCAGAATATTTACTTCATTTCAGTCAATAAGTATTGATTAAAATGTGCAAGACACAATTCTACTTATTTTATTTTACCTGTGCCGCTTTTCTCTGTCCCATCTTGTGCCTTTTCAAATATTGTGGAGGACGTATTTGTCTTTGAGTACATTTTTTCAAACTTCTGTTGACATACGGTTGTCAATAATGTCATAGGAGTGCTAACAGGTTGGTAAGAGCTCACTGTAGAGTAAAAAAAAAAATTATTTTAAAAGTAAAAGAAAATATATTTTCAGAAATAAGGACACAAATGTATTTGACTCTATTTAATGGTCCTATATATTATAACAGGTTTTACAAAAGAATAAACATGCCATACACATGTTTGAATATCCAGCTAAACGAATAAATGACTTGGATATTAATAAGTTTACCTTGCATGGCTATTGTTAGAAAAAATGAATTAATACAGGCAAAAGGTAGAACAAATGCTATTAACATCAGTATTAAGGAGAAAATCTATCAGTGTTTACTGAAATCTATATAATTCTTCATACCTCAGAAAAGTTCTAAATATGGAGGGAATTTTAATAAGCTTGCTCTAATTAATTTTTATAACAAAGAAAAAGTGTTCTCTGATTTAAATTAGCTTCCCTTCTTGGTTTACATTATTAATTGAAGTTCGTCTACTTGTCCCCTTTTGGTGAGAAATTGTCAGCTAACAGGCTATTTATGTTTGACTATTAGGGCAGAGTAGCAGTAAAAGAATGAGTTCCTACAGGTTTATTTTAAGATTCCTCCTATGATCTCAATACTGACAGATAGCTTGGTAGTCAGAGAAAGAAGCAAGATAAAGAGAAAGGAGAATTTAACTGGAAGTGAGACACGCAGCATGTCTCAATCATTAATATAATACAATTTGAAACTTTTAGCAAGGCATTTTATCTGATTAACTTCTGCTATAAATAATATTAACGTGGGGCTCAATGATTTCCAAGCATAATTCATAACTTTACGAGTTGTTTCTAATCTATTAATAGATCAAACTCAGTTAAATTTGAGTGTTGAATAAACAAACATTACATGGATTGATGAAATCAATGTAGCATTATTTTCTTCTAACCATTTATATATGAATGTATATTCTCATGTAATTAAGGTGAATTACAGCCTTTTCTAGGATGTTGTACTTGAAAATTATTCAAATATTTTTATCTAAGAACTTTGAATAAATGTAATATGACATGGTTATGGTATTAATAAAATAATTTTATAATGTCAATTCTACTTTAAATATCCCAACTCCCCCACTTTAAGGCTGGCCCCTTGACCCCTCTAGCAATGATATTCATATTACCTGGTGGAATGAGGACACCAAAGAAAAAAAAAATACAGAGAAAGAGAAGGATCTTCATTGTAAATTATTTCTTGGTATAAAACAGTGTACAGATCATCTGTCTGACTCAGCTGCTGTTGAAACGAGGGGGATAAAAACCCTTACATTTATAGAATTCTTCTGCATAGTTTTGACTACTGAAGCTTATTAAGAGCAAGAACATTTCTATGCTTGGTGAATAGTGCCAGATTCAAAGAGATAGTGGCTAGAAAAGCTGCATTGTCACAAAAAAATCACATCTGCTGATTTCTCTTGCAGTCAGTTTCTTTAGGAAACTTTAACAGTTACAAGAATATGGGTATAAACTGCTAAGTGACCAAGATCAGAAATAGTCCTGCAGCAATTCACTTGATACTCCAGAAGTACTAGTTTTATGTAATTCCATTTACTATTTTAATGCCCCAGTATTAAAGACGAGTCTCAATGTAACAAGAAATCCAAACCATAGAACTTTAGACTGAAATTGTCATATAGAATATTTAATTTTACACATAAAAGTGTTGAGACCCAGATTTGTCAGGTAATTTTATGATCTATATCTTCTTTATTTAAAATATGTATGAACATAAATCATGACAGTATTCTGATGTTTATGGATATTATCCTATCAAACTTATCTATACCACGAAGAAAGGTCTGTTCCCTCAAGTAGGATTTATGAATGTCAATGCACAAACATTCAATGTTATGAACGCAGAATGCATTTCTCTGCTTGTTATTATTTTCTACATAATTAGAAGTTATTACTGAGCTAATTCGTAAGTTTTCCAAAGTCTGCTATAGCAGACATATGATAAAGAGTTGATATTGTTCCCCAGACCCCATAAAGAGTATTGATCCATTGAATCTCTCTTACTACACTCAAAGAAAGCACTAAGAATCTGGGTATAAATAAGCTCCAGTGAATATTAGTCATCTTCATTTTACATTTATAAGAATGTTATTTACAAAGGTGTTGCAACTGAAACATGTACAAATAATCAGAATCTTGGCAAGGCTTCCTGAACAAAGTAATAAAGAGATATGATTAATAATTTTTTCCTTCTACAACCAAATTCTTCACTGATAAAACATGAATGAAAAGTGAAGGACTTGACTAGGTGCAGTGGCTCATGCCTGTAGTCTCAGCACTTTGGGGGCCTGAGACAGGCAGAGCACTTGAGCCCCAGAATTCAAGACTTGTCTGGGCAACATGGTGAAACCCCATCTCTACAAAAAATACAAAAATTAGCCAGGAGTGGTGACATGTAGTCTCAGCTACATCAGGAGGCTGAGGTGGGAAGATCACCTGAGCCCTGGAAGTTGAGGCTGCTGTGAGCCATGATCTTGCCACTGCATTCTAGCCTGGGCAACAGAGTTAGACTCTGTTTCAAAAAAAAANAAAAAAAAAAAAAAAAAAAAAAAAAAAGGCAAGAATTTATACTAAAAGCTAAGAACTTACTGGGGTTCACTTAATAGAGGATTTAAATATCATCTGACATAGTATAAGATTATTTAAACACATCCCTATGTCAGATTAATTAAACAGATATTAACTGAACACCTACCACATTCCTGTTACTGTTCAAGTTACTGTGGTACAACTGTGAAGAGGACAGGGCATTTGATTATTCTGGATGAGACAAAATACTAATTGGAAACTGAAAGCAAAACCAAAATTTAATTACGTGTTATTATGCCTTCTCTGTTATCAGAACTTTTGTGAATAAACACAAAGAAAGAAGAGCAGAGAAGAGAAATGTCTTATTGATTTTTAATTTTAGCTCTTTTCAAAACATGACAGGGGTGCAATATTGCTGCCTTGCAGCAAGGACTAAAGTCATCTAGAAATTTTATTTTGAATATTTAATTTGTTAAATGCAAAGGGTGAACAATCAAACAGCAAGATGAAAACATTACAGGTGATTCACTCAGGGCACTTTGTGACCCATGTCTGATCCCATGGAGAACAATGAAACTACACCTTTTATAGAACAGGTAAGTATCAATCCTGTATTATAAATGTCAAATATATTAAACACATTCTACAGAATCTACACCACAAAACAGAACAAGACTATGTCTTTCAACATTTTGTATTTGGACATGAGAATACATACACTTTAAATTGCTTTGTTTTGAATAAATTAAGAATTTTAAATAATAAACAATGAGATTATGCAGGAATACTTGGATTCACTGATCCCATGGC
The DNA here is from genome assembly GCF_001604975.1 of Cebus imitator. Taxonomy (NCBI): domain Eukaryota; kingdom Metazoa; phylum Chordata; class Mammalia; order Primates; family Cebidae; genus Cebus; species Cebus imitator. Next base: position 2,164,150 of record NW_016107563.1, on the reverse strand, counting down.
CACCTCCTAGTCACTATAGATGTTTAGAAAACAAATAAAAAAAAGTATTTTCACCACCTTAAGAAACTCAGATTATTTCTGTAAAGACATACAAATAAATATATGACAAGTGAATAAAATAAATGCTGTGAATGTTGTATGACAATAGTTCTCATGTGTTTTCTGAGTATAGTATTTTTTTACTGAAGGACAGATAAATCTAAATATGTTTGAAGCTTACATATTGTAAGGATTCTGGGCCAGAAATTTTGTGGCTCTAATAAGAAACCTTGTCCTGAGGAAATTAAAGCAAGCAGTAGTATGCAAAAGAAAATATTTTATTCTTTATTTTCTCTTTACTCTATTTCTACATTTAGTTAACACAATTTGTGAGTGACTGGTTTCGTCAATATTTAGGTTTATCAAAAACCCCAGCACCCTGGATAATGAAGATGCACAAAATGTACTTGCCTTCAAGTCAAGCAATAGGAAGAGTAACTTCCATTTGAACACTGAGGATGCCTCTGCATAAACAAAATGTCCCCAATTAAGTTGTTCTTCGTTCCTAAGAGATTGTTATTTTTCACTGCCTAAGAAAACAACTTTCAATTTTCCCAAATACTTTAGAGGAAAATATATAAAGATGTTGAGTGCACTTATGCTTATGCTCATATTCAAATATTGTCTTCATTAACTACACAGCCATTTTGCTTCCTTGTCATTTATCAACTAAATATTGGTAAGACCATAACTCTGCTTGAAAAGATGTATCTAGACAATCATCAAATAATCTTTTTTAAACTGAATTTTAGTGGTTGCTGTGAAGAACGCCAGCTCCATAGAATATGAATTCATGAGTCACCAAGTCCTCTTTCCTCTCTGTTTCGCTCATTCATTGAAACAATGACTGGAGTGAAATTTAGCAAACCTATATGTTAATTATGCCTTAACAAGCAGATAGTAGTGACATCCCTGCCATCTATACAGTTTAATTTTTTACCTATATATTAAATATAAATTAGTTGCTGTATAGGCTCATAATTTAGAGATTGTTCGAATCTGTTACCCTGTTTTCCAATATTATATTATAGTAATGTATATATAGCACCTTTATCACTGCAAAGGCATTCACTTTTATAGAATATTCTTAAAAATAACATTTAATTTTGGGTTTTTTGAGACATAAGATTTAATATGTTCATGAGAAATAAGAATGAAACAAAAACTATACTTTTGGAATAGAGTATTTACATTCAATAACTATAAAACAGAGAAAAAAAGAAAAGAATTTTTACTGTAAATAATTTATTTATCAGATGTAAAGAGCCCATTGATGATTTTTTTTGGTTCAGGTGTTGCTTAAGAAAACAAAAAAACCTCTTCATTTATAGAATTTCCTTAGTAGTTTTGATTACTGAGACTTACCCATAAAATAATATATATTGTGTTGAATAATGCCACATTCAAAGAACTGATGGTCAGAAAAGAAAAAAAATGCATTGTCACACAAAATATGTCATTTACTTTTTATAAACTCAATGAAACCATCTTGAGGACAAGCATTACAGTTACAAGGGATGTGTTTAAATTCTTAAAACCTCAGTTTTAAAATTAAGCTATAACAATTTGATCCTTGAGATTTTTTAAAAATAAAACTGTCAATGCTGAATCTTGATGTGCAGAGATATCTGAGTCATAACAAATTAGTTTGAAGTATTGTAAAGAATACTAAATTTTACAGACGAAGACATTGAAACCCAAAGAGGTTGGCTCGTATGTTATGTATTATTTATAATTTATTAAAAATAGACTCACCAATAGTTTTAACTCTGCCTAGCCAACTTTAGACTATTTTGATAAAATTTCCTAAAGTGGGACTTATCACAATTCAGAAATTTTTCACTTTTTTAGACTAGACTCCATGACTTTGATTTTTTCCTAAATTACTGTTATTTCTGATCTAGTGTGCAAAATTTGCATAAGCTATTGTATAAAGATTTATCTTTATTCCCAGGTACTGGTGGTGAAAACAGAAATTGATTAGTCCTTTTCACAACACTTCAAGAGTGCCTGAAAAGTGCAGAAAAGTAAGATCTTAACTTACTAAGCCAGTGAGTTAATCTAGGACATCATTAAATTTGAAGTTATAATTTTTATCTCTGCAATAACAAGCCTTTTCTATCCACAATCTTTAATTTATGTTTTAACACATCAGTGGTAACTATTGTTAAAATTATTACAATTTCTATCATTTCTCGAAAGTTTATTATGAGTTAGAGTCTATGCCTTAGAAATGTTATTTTATCTACTATCCATGATAAGTTTATAAGACAGATATTGTTTTCTCCATCTTACAGAAGGTAAATAACTGCCCAAGATCACACAGCAAGTCAAAAAACTAGAATTCTTACCCTGGTATAAGTAATCTTAAATATATAATCATAGTCACTAGAGTTTCCTCAAGTCTTAATATTTCTTTTCTCTCTTCTCAGCTGTAAGATATGTAATTGGAAATTTTTGGCAATTTTAAAACTTTGTAACTTAGGGATTTTGTTGTAATAAAATTGATGATAAAAATCAAGCTGCAGGAGAAGAGGTTGTAGGTCTCTAAATCCCCTTATCCCTGTAGTGGTCTGAAAACAATTTAGTAATAATTCTGGCTCCTATAGAAAACTCATTTTGAGAACTACTATACTAGTATCTTTTGGGAGGCCTATCCATAACTCTCCTATGAGTTCTCTCTACATTTTCCATTTAAAACCTATTTTCATCAAAGAAATTTGTAAATCTAGTGAAGAATTTTTACAAATAGCACTGGGTTGCTGAGGAGAAATTAGAGATTATGAGTCATTTCTATTCTAGTAACTTACTAGACAGGTAAGACTATAAAGACACCTTATTTGAGGACATTACTGAAGTCACCTAAGAGACAAAAAAGCATATCTTATTTGCCTTTGACCTAGCAGACAGAAAGTTCATGTTTTCCTGCATAAAGACTCTTGATCAACCTGGCTTTAGCAGTTCTTCTCATACTGACTAAACTTTATTTAGGTTTCTTTTTCACTCTGGGCTCCCAACTTCCCTTTTCTTAGATCATTTTCTTTCAAAATATGTAATTACAAACTTTCTCTCTACCTCTTTGAGATGGAAACTTCTCCAAGGCACTTGTCAGTTTTGCAACCCAAGAATGCCTTTCTCAAGGACATTCTCCAGGAATAGATGATAGCCACGGTTTGCTAGCCTTTTAAGTCCAACGGAATTAAAAAAAAAAAAAAAAGTGGAAAAATAAATATGACCTAGATTTTGTGATTTAAATGAAGAAGATACTATTTTCAAGGAAATAGACAATAAAGAATAAGATGTATGTATAAGGTGATAGCAGGAACAAATTTTAGATGAAAAGAAGATACTTAGCACTTCATGTAACTTCACAAAATCTGCAAATGCAGGAAAAAGAACTTTCTTTAGGAAGAGGCTGGAATAGTTATGATGTCACTTGGAGAAAAGAAAAAGATATTGCAAATGGTACGATAATTCAAATAAATGGAAAAAAAATGAGAATTAAGTTCAAGGTGAAGGAAACCTTGCCTAGAATTGATGCAGCAGAAAGAGGTTTAAGCAACATTGAATTTAAGCAACATTGAATGAATAATGTTTTCTTGTGATCCCCAAACTGGAAACTGCTCACACAGAGTATAAGGTGAAATTTGTAAGGTTGAGGACCCAAGAACATCCTGTAAGATCAAGAACAGATGATGAAATTAATTAAACGCGGAAGTTCCTGCTGAACAGAATATAACAGTTCAACCCAACAACATGTTCTATTTCTCATTGAAATAGAACAATTTATCCTGTTTTAGAAAAAAAATTGGTCATCAAAATGCTGCACTCCCTTTGATCCAAATCTATGCTCCACTGATATTCTAAGTAGTGGTAGTCATTAGATTAGTGATAAAATTTTATTACATAATGGGAATAATGAAAGCTTTTTCTTTCTATGAGACCAAAAGGAAAAAAAAAAAAAACATCAATGCAATTGGTTCAAGAAGGAACACAGGAAAATAGAAAAGGTGAAAATTGAAAAGGTCATGAAACATTTTCCTACTTATAGATTCCACTATTTATGTAAGGAGTGAAAGGAATTTGGTTCTAGAGTAAAGTAAGGAACAGTGTTGAAGCTTAGGAAAATAGAAAATGTGAAAATTGACTTGAAAATGTCATGAAACATTTTCCTATTTATAGATTCCACTATTTATGTAAAGAGTGAAAGAAGATTGGTTCTAGAGTAAGGTAAGGAACAGTGTTAAGCTTTGTGTGTCAGTAATATTAATCTGTGACTACTATATTCTCTCCTCAGTCACTACTGCAACTCCTCTCAGCTCAAAGTCACAAACACATACGGGAGTAAAATTGTTCACCAGTATGAAGCTCCAGAATGTCAGGGTAGAAGCATAAGAACCATAACAAAGATCAATGTTTTTCTCTTTCAGTTAAACTATACCACTAGGGCTCAGGAAGTAGTTTCTTCATCCTTGTAAACAGATGTGCAACAAAGTCTTTTCTCTTTTCACCAAATATAGACTGCTCTCAGGAGTTTAATGAAAAGCCTTGATGACAATTATGTTTTTCTAAGTTTATACCACAATAAATGTTCACAAATCTACTCAATAATTGTGGTCCCAGAACACAAATCTTTTTTAAAAATGTAATAATCCTTTATACATCTCAATGTTCTCATTGAAAGAGTGTAAATTGGCTAGAAAGAGTTCTAATTTCTTTTCTATACTCAAAAGCTTTCTCACATTAAAAAAAAAAAGCAGGTATTGAACACCGATATGTTTAGTATTGCATTAGACACTTTTCATTTGGTCTGTTTATTTCTCACAATAACCTTGCTGGATGGTTAATGCTACTTTTATTTTAAATAAGGGATAATTTAGATCCATAGAGGGGATATTATTTGATAATAAATGCTATAATAAAGCAAACCAAAACATGTATAATGTCTCAAACATGAAAGAAGTTTATTTATTGTTCATATAATGTCAAAACGGGTAACACTCATCTCTATGAATCTCTCCTTCAAGTATTTATTCAAGGACCCAGCTCTTGTTCCATCCTAGAATTCCATCACCTTCAACATGTGGTTTTCAAGGTCACTGAAGAAAAAGGAAGGAAAATAGAATCTTGCATCGAAATATTTTATGAACTGGGTCTGAAAATGGTGCACATCATTTCTACCAGCATCCCTTTTATTCACCAGAGTGAACTGGCCTCGGATACATGGCCACTTTTAGCTATAAGTTAGGCTGGAAAATGTAGGTTAGTTTCTATTCTCTGTGCTCTCAGGAGAAAGAGAAAAATGCATCATTAAATAGCTAGCCAGTCTGAAGTACAATACATTTTTTTTTTGTCACTAAGTATGTATTTAAATTTTTGTCTCACATATAGAACAACTTCCTTCCTTCTCAAAGGAGACAGCTCAAAATCCACTTCAACGAAACATCCATCTAAGAGTCCAGGATCTTCTGGTTTTGTGCAGTTCTTTCTCTCACGGCTTGCTGTGATCTATTAAAACATGTTATCTTTCAAGGAACATGTATAAGAATAATCATAACAATATTGTTTGTAGTAGCACATCACTAAAAGCAAGTTCACAGAGGAGGATGAATAAATTGTAGTTCATCCAAATAATGGTAAAATCATGATGAGAATGAATTAACTCCAGCTACATCCAACAATATAGATGAAACGGAGAAGATAATGCATGTGACTTATATATGATTTTAGAACATTTGTGTAACAATATGGATACAATATTTTCTCAGAAACTGGTATAACTTGTCTCTACAAGAAACATGTTGTCATTGCTGATTACCTTCTCTGAAAAGTCCATTCTGAGTATAACCAGATTCTCTTGGCACAAATATAAATTGAGATGTCTTCACAAGAAGGAAGAAAGAATTTATAGCTCCAAGGAGTTGAGTTATGAACAGCTAGAACATGAGTAGCAGCCTACATGTGACACAATGTAAAACTACCCTATGACGAATAAATCTTAATTAAATGTACTTTGTCTAAATAGAATTTAAATGCAAGTAAAGAATTTTTAGTAACTAGAGCAGGAACGAATTTTAAACCTCAGTTAAATGCAGAGATATAGATGAGTGAGTACAAAGATAAAGACAAGAATGGGATGCCAGTTGTAGAAACAGTAACATATCACGAGAAGGGTTTTTGACTCTCACCACACTATGAAGATGGAGTTCGGGCTGATTTTAATCAGATCATGACTGGACAAGTAAATTCTGTAGAACTTGTGGGGTATACTGATTGGCACTTAAACCCAGAATATTTTGGAGGCAGTAGAATAATTATTTATAGAAATATTCAAGGATGATATTAGTATTTTACATGCATGAAAAAGGTAGGCCGTGACCAGCCAGAATGAATTCTATCTTGATGCTGGAGCAGGGTACTGGAGGTTCCCAGTATGCCAGGCATTAACCCTTTTGTTACTATTTCCTGGGAAAGTCTGGACATTTCAGGAAATGGCTGATAATCCCATGGATGACAGTGAGAGTATTTGGAGAATTGGCACAGTGGTTATTTAACAACAACTATAAAAGGATTTCAATACTCTAACAAGTAAAATGATTATATCCATGTGTACCAGTGGAATATAACCAGTAGGCACTTTGATAATAAAAGAAGTTACAGGTGAGAAGCTGAAAATTAAAAAAAAAAAATAACTTTTATTCTGTTCCCTTAACAGTAACCCATATTCTCCTTCCTTGCAATTTACCATTGTAACTCCTGGGAATAAGTACAGTGTTTTCTCACCTAAGGAAGGGGGAATGTATGATATACAGAAGTATTCCACCCTGGCAAGAAGAGAGAGACAATCCAGTTATTGCTAGCTCCCCCCTAATGTGGGAAAGGGACAAAAAGGGGCAGTAGAAGAGAGATGCCTGTATCACAGACTTCCCTCCAGAGTCTCCAACATGATCAGAGAGAACATGGGCAAGATGTATTGATAAGATAGACGATCAACAGCTTGGACGCTTTACCCTCATTTCAATACTTAAGGAAGAGATCCCACGCAGGATATCTTTGTACCAACCTGGGGCCATTCATAAACAGAGAAAAAAAAATACTGACATTTAGGCCAGTTAGACACTTGGGAAATAGACACAAATTTCCCAGGCACTGCAGCTGCCACATCAATCTCTGAGATGAGACCTAGAATTTTCCTTATGCACTTAGGAATGTGAAGAGGGACACAGAAGTAGCTAATAGTCTGAATGCAATGCTGCCAAAAAATGTGACACTTGTAGGAAAAAAACTGATCCTGAATTCATTGACTGCCAGATCCTGAAGTTAAAGAGAGTTGCAGTTATATTTGCAAAGGTCTGTATTGCCAATGAGACCTGAGGTTGGCCCTAGGAAGTGGGAAGGTCCACTCGGCCACAAATAAGAAAAATAAACTACTAATATAATAGCTGTAAAATTAAGACTCAAAGTCCAGGAGGGCAAATAGACCAGCCAGGTGTGGAACAACACTATGGAGGCCAGAGGGACAAGAAGATGGTACTGTGAATCTCAGAGCCACTCCTTTTCTGGCATATGGTCACATGAACTCTCTTTCTCCATGCAGCCGGATATAATCTTTGTATTGAGCAGAAGAGTATCACTCTGAAAGGCTAAGCATTTTCCTACTGAGATGTTCTAAATTATTATGAAGGGCTGAGTTACCCAAAAGGAGTGGCAGAGAATAGAGTTCCCCATTAAGTGGAATGATACTTTTAACATATGCTATGTGAAATATAAAGAAAATATAATTTATTTATGTATCTTAGTGCAATGTGAGCAAATGTGTGACTTTATATGACAATAACAAATGCATCTCAGTGAACTGTCAAAGCTCAGAAACTGGTAAACCTTCCAAAAACTTCCTTGTTATCACACACAGCCTAAAAATCTTTGCGCTTCCACATGTTAGAGCCTACTATGATTATTAAATTCAAAATACTGGTAACAAATTTCAAAAAATAAAAATATGCTTCCTTGTCCAAGAATATGGACATTACATACTTTATTTTTATATTAAAATTAATTTAAATATTTAATTGTTTGTAGTTAAAGTGAAAAATCTTAGCTAAAGAGATTATTTTCAACTGAACTTTCTGTAAAATTATTTCATATGCTAATTGTTTTATGAGAATCCATGACACTTAAATAATTTATTTTTATTTCCTATTCAATATTATATTTTCTTTCAGTGTTTTAACCTATGTTCTTTGCTATTTCCAGTAACTGCCATCATATTTTGGTTTCACCAATCTACTCTCTTTTACATTTAACGCTACTTTCTCTTTTCAGTGTACCCCATTTTCTTCAAAGTAAGGAAATGAGAAAAAGATGTATTTAGTGACTAGTCTAGATAAGGAAGTATGGAATTTCCCATATTTAAAAAACTGCAAAGAAAGCCTTTTCCAAATGTTACTTATCATTGAAAACTGGACATTTTAATTTGCAAGACCTGATCATATATTTTAAACAAATTATGCAGTTTTGTGCAGATATTAGAAAGAAGAGAAGAAGACTTCTTGGACTGCTCATCTAAAGTCAAATACAGATGAACAAAATAAAGCTTTCTCTTACATTTTTGACTCAAAGAAATCTATTCACTGACAAATGAGTTATTTTTCTTTATTAATAGGGGTAGTATACTAATAATAGCTTATGAACTAAAAACAATCTGCTCAAGATAATTTTAAATATCTAGAGACTCATAATTGTGACATAAAATGAGAGTTAAAGCTGTGTATGCCCTTCCTTTGTCAGAAAGGTCAAGTGTCTTAGAGCATTTAATTTAAAAAGAAAAAAATCTGCAAAACATAACACTATTTCACCAGTGGAAATGGCTCTGGAGTCTTCCATCAACTTCAAGAATTAGTTTCAAAGTGTTGTCTGCTTTCATTCAGTCAGCTACCAGCATGGAGCAGACCACCTGCTGTGAAATAAGGGGGTAGCGACCAACAGTTATTATAGCAGTAGCCATAAGTTTATTGTTTATTGGTACTAAACTTAAATCTTAGTAATTTTGAATTACTGAGTTAGCTTAGATTTATGGAGATGCAGAATCATTTAGAATGGCATTCATTCCAGAAGGGTATATTATCTAAACCAATTTTCTTATAGTGATGCAATTGCAATACCATAGTTACGGTTGTATCAGCATTTCCATTATAAAGTCCTATTTTCAGGGTTTTATAATTTGACCATAAAAATTCTCTCCTTGTAGAAACTTGGCAAACAAGGTCTGAGGCATATAACTGAGTTGTTGTGGGTTTTTAAATTTTTTTACTGAAATTAAAAACACACATACATGTTTGATCTGTTCAGCCATTTTATACTTTAACTCTGCAAATGACAACAAAAATACACTATCTGTAGATATGTGAAAATAATTGGGGAAAAGAGCAATTTACCAAAACACTAAGTTGGTGAAGATGATCAATTTTTATCATCACACATTAAGTTCCTGTGAGAATGAAAAAAAAAAAATTGTTTGGAAGTAGGTTTGACAGTGCAAGTGAAAGTTTCAGCAGAGTTAATTGCAAACCAATGACTGGGACAAGTCCGTAAATTTCAAGTCTCAAGTTTCTCATCTGTGAGGTAGAGATAATTACACATTCTCATATAAAGGTGTAAGAATCCTGTAAATAGAAACAATGAGTTTGAAAATTTTAATATGCCCTATAATCACATTCTCATATAAAGGTGTAAGAATCCTGTAAGTAGAAACAATGAGTTTGAAAATTTTAATATGCCCTGTAATCATACAATATTATTTTTTAGTTTGTAAGTTTTTCTTTTAAATGTATAAATCTTATTGTCCACACTACTTATTTAGATTTGTTACACATTCATAGCTCTCCCCAAATATAAAATCCTGAAGTAGAGTGTCTCTATCTTTGTTCTCAATGTGGCACACAAATATATGTTGAATCAGTAACTAATTTAATATTTTATTTCAATATTAAAAGTGATTGCCTGACTTTATTTTGCAGTCAGCATTGCTAGTTGGAATTAGTCTGCCCTAAAAACATAACGGTCGCCCTCTTGTGGTCGACAGAAAGTGTGCACATTGAGTGCCAAAGAAGGGCCAGAATCATGCCTTTATGAATCAGATCCGTAAGAATTTATCAAATTTATAGAGTATAGAAAACAAATCATAAGTCATGAAAAATACAAATTATTTACTGTAAGAGAGGAAGGGCATTTCTCAGCGTTGTATCATAATAAGTGATGAAGAATACAGACTCTGACAATAGTTTAGGTTCAACCCTGTCTCTACTACCTGAAAGCTTTGTAAACTAGAAAGATACCTAGCAACTCTAAAATGCAATTTACCATCTATGACAATGGGAATCATTGTAGAAATGGCTTCTGGCTTCTGAGAGTTATTGCAATGATTACATGAGAAAATCCATGGATATTCTGGCTCATATTAGGTATTTAGAAAATGTTAGTTATCTTTATGTCATTCTTTCTGCGGCCCCATATGAGTATAATATTCTTTCCGAAGTTGTTGTTGATGATAAGTACCCTCTTTAAAATGTTTTTCTTTGAACAGCTTATTTCAATAAGCTTAAAGAAATCGATTTTTTTGTTGTTGTTGGCTCTGTCTTGTAATAGGCAAGGTACTAATATATGACAAAATTTACCTTAAAAATTTATAATTAATCCTTTCACCTATGATATAAAAATAAAATAAAAATCATGGGCCCTGTGCAAAGCACTTCATGGGGGACATGGAAGAAAAATGTGGTCATTACTATTCAGAAAGTTACATTTACCTTGTAGAAATATAACGTATCCTGAAGAGGGCACTGCAGAGTTGGAGGCATATTAGGTAAGCTCTGGAGTACAACTGAGTTTCAACAAGGTGTCATCACTCTTGCTGCACATTTCTGTGCCTCAATGTTCTCATCTACATCGTACTGTGGAATGCCTATAAAGCATGTAGTGTAGTGCTTGCACATTCCAAATGCTCAATAGAAGTTAAACATAGTGATAACCATTGTTTTTCACACTGTTTTGGATTCTATTGCTAAAAAATAAATTTAATAAATGCTGTCTACCCAAGCTGTCCTTGAGTTTGCAAATGAAAAAACAAGATACCTAAATAGTCCATTGTATTAGAATGTGCTCATGGCAGATACAGAACCTTACTCATGATATTCAGTCAGTGAGAAAGTAGTTTGTTTCTTTGCTGGGAGAGAAAAATGCAGATACAGATAAGTGATAGCCTCCAAAATGTACAGGCGACCAACTAGAAAATGTTCTACTCTTCAATAGCATCTCCACTTTCTGGGTCATCTCGTACACAAAGAACAGAGAGTCTCCTATATGGAATTAAACTCAAAGATATGTTGAACTTGCTGGGGAGTATTTTATGGTACCAGAAGAAAAAGAATCATTTTTTATGAATTATAAAGAAATGTGGACTTTTTTCTCTTGTAATCTATTTATCTATGGGGTAAATTCTGAAGTCATAACTTCATATTGAGCTCTATGTAAGAATGTTTTGTAAGAAAGAAAATAAGAAATGCTATTGCCATTCTACAGGATACTTCCTAGAGAATTGAAAAGGGATTGTCTTCTCAGATAATTATGGCATCTTGAGACAAGAATTTTGATCACAGTTGTAGAAGAGGCCACAATGAAAAGCGGTATTATCTAAAAAAAAGTTTATTTATTCTGGGACGTTGTTTGTCTTCATTTTGCAGGAGTCATATTCTTAAAGCTCAAGACCTCAGTGACCAAGTTCGACAGAATTTCCTGCTATGGGGTATGTCCCCCAGTTCCATCTATGTTGGTGCAATTACAGAATCACATTCTTTTAAATGGATGAATAGTACTCCATTGTGTATATGGAATACAAATGCAGGGAGGAAGAAATTTAAGCAAATGAAAGAAGAGTTTATTGAAAATAGTGTTGTCTTAAGAAAGGTATTCCAGGGGTATGCCTTGATGAGAGAGCTATGGACATGTAAAGAAAATAGTTTGATGACTGCCTACCTAATAATCCAGTGTGCACTGTGGGTCACTTCAAGTAACATTATAGATGGATGATATTCCACTCTGCTTTTTCAAATTCATTTGTCATATATGCAGCATATGTTATGAAAAGATATTGAATAGAGGATTATAATTCAGGCATGAATTAAAAATAGATCCTTGCTCTGAAAGACAGTATGGTATAGTGAGAGAAATGGGAAAAAATCTGGTAATTTTAATAAAATGTGGTAAGAGCTTTAACAGGGGTGGGCAAATAATATTTTGAGAATACTCAGGAGGGACAAGGAATATGAAGGAGAGTCTGAAAATATGTCTTGTAGGTGAAGACAGTTTACCTAAGCTTCTGGTATGAACAGTTTTTAATCAGCTGAATAAAAGAGGGAACATGTTACTGACTGAATAGGGCATATGAACAAATGTTTTTTTGTTAGCATAGATGCCCCAAGTTTTCTCTCTGCTGTGTTCTGGAATTGGTCTCAGGTATAGACACATAGGTATTGATTAGTGTTAATGATGATGCATTAGTATTAATTAATCATGATGATGCACCCTTATGTGCATGGCCTAGTCACAAAAAGTGGGCATAATATGGCTTCAATGGGCTTTTCATAAAAAAAGTATAAAAGATATATCCCGATGATGTGCTGGAGGAAAACTAGCCAGTCAGTCCACACTTGTTAGGATCTGGGCTACTTGACAAAGAAGTAGAATTGAAGTTTAGTTATTCAACACTCTTTAGTGATTGTCTAATTCTAAGAAAAATGTATAGTCCTCGTCTTTATAGATTTTGTACTATTGTGGAAAAAAATACCCTAGGAAATGGACTATTACATAGAGGCTGGATGACTTGTAATGTAAATATAGGGTATGCTGGAATCTGGGAGCTTATAATATCAGGTATGTAATTCAGTATTATTCAGGGAGTTCAGCTTAGGGAAAAATTCCATAAGAAGTAGTAGTGATATGAAAAACTGGTAGAAGTTAGCTACAGTGGAAATAATCTAAAAGTTAGCTAATAGAATTATGCAGGAAGAGAGAAAGATTGAGTGGCAGTGGAGAATGCCAAGTATGTAGAGATGGTAATGATTATTTAAAATAATTCAGTCAATGAAAGGGTACATTGCCTGCAGATTATTTAAAAACAATTTTTAAAACAACAAAGCTCAGCTGTTATTATCACCATGCACCAATGATTCTAAACAATGTTAGTGATAAAATATCCCAACTGGAAAAAT
>NW_016107563.1:2148004-2150756 GCF_001604975.1 Cebus imitator | reverse complement strand
TTTTTTTCTTTTTTTTTGAGACAGAGTCTTGCTCTGTTGCCAGGCACCAGGCTGGAGTGCAGTGGCATGATCTCGGCTCACTGCAACCTCCACCTCCCAGGTTCAAGCAATGCTCCTGCCTCAGCCTCCCAAGTAGGTGGGACTACGGGCGTGCACCACCACACCCAGATAATTTTTGCATTTTTTAGTAGAGACGGGGTTTCATCATGTTGGCCAGGATGGTCTAGATCTCTTAACCTCATGATCCGCCCACCTCAGCCTCCCAAAGTGCTGGTATTACAGGCTTGAGCCACCTGCACCCTTCCTTTTGATGTACTTTCTAAGCAATTGCTACAGATTCTGTTGAGTTTCAAATTATATTTAGGCTTCTCCTCATCTAATTTAAAACTCATCTTTCAATGAACAATTTTTCTATATGAAGATTAATGTGGAGAAATGCCAGTGTGTACACACTTCAACTCAATTATACACTTTCATTTCAAGAGTAAGTTTATAACAGTTCTGAATCATCTGAGCTTGTTTAAAATGCACTCACTGTCTCCAACCCCAATGTACAAGGTATTCCTGTTTATAAACAGCAAACAATATTAACACAATAAATTTAAAGATGAAGAAAGATAACTTGAGTTTATATAACTCTGTAATTCCACATGACCATTTAAAATTTTAACTTGAGAATTTAAGATTGCAAAGAGTAAAACAGTACAACATGTAAGATGTATATATCATACATAACATATATACATTACATAATGTAATATATGTGTGTACACACACATATGTGCACAAACACATATACTTAAGTTATAAATCAAACGCAAAATACTTTCCTAAAATACTTGATCCAGGCCTTTAACATGCAGAAATATGCCGAGAGGAAAAAGATACCCTAGGCGGAAGAAAGGTATGTGTGAATCCATAAGATTAAGACTGCAGGATGCTACTGGGAAAATTACAAGTAATTCATTGTGGTACATGGTTGGTGTATATATTTATTTGGGCACATGGGATATTTTGATACAGGCATACAATGCATAATAATTTCATCAGGGTAGATGGGGTATCCATCACCTCAAGGATTTATTCTTTCTTTGTGTTACAAACAATCCAATTATACCCTTTTAGTTATTTTTAAACATACTATAAATTGTTATTCCCTGAAGCCACCCTGTTGTTCTATCAAGTACTATATTCTAACTAACTATATTTTGTACCCATTAGCTATTCCCACTTTCTACCTTCACTACTTTTCATTGCCTCTGGAAACCATTATTTCTACTCTCCGTTCTCCATGAGTTCAATTGTTTTATTTTTTTTAGTTCCAACAAATAAATGACAGAACATATGAATTTTGTCTTTCTGTGCCTGGCTTACTTCACTTAACATAAATTCTTCCAGTTCCAGCAATGTTGTTGCAAATGACAGAGTCTTATTGTTTTTAATGGCTGAATAGTACTCCATTGCGCATATGTACTACATTTTATTTTTCCATTGGTCTGTTGATAAACACTTAGGTTGCTTCCACATTTTGGCTGTTGCGAAGAGTGATACAGTAAACATGGGAGTACAGATATCTCTTCAGTACAATGATTTCCTTTCTTTTGTTTAGATAGCTAACAGTGTGATTGTTAGATCATATAGTAATTCTATTTTTAGTTTTCTGAGGATTCTGCAACCTGTCCTATAGTGGTTGTAATAATTTACATTCCTACCAACAGTGTACAAGGATTCCCTGTTCGCTACATCCTCTCTAGCATTTGTTACTGCCTGTCTTTTGCATATAAGCCATTTTGACTGAGGTAAGATGATATATCTCATTGTGGTTTTGATTTGCATTTCTCTGATGATCAATGATGTTGAACACTTTTTCATACACCTGTTTGCCAATTTATGTCTTCTCTTGGCAAATGTCTTTTCAGATCTTTTGACCGTTTTAACTGGATTATTAAATTTATTTTTTCTATAGAGTTGTTTGAGTTACTTACATATTCTGCTTATTAATTCCCTGTCAGATGGATGATTTGAGAATGTTTTCTCCCCTTCTGTGGGTTGCCTCTTCCTTTTTTTGTATTGTTTCCTTTGCAGTGCAGAAGCTTTTTAACTTGATGTGATCCCATTTGTCTATTTTTGCTTTGGTTGCCTGTGTTTTGGGGGTATTTATCAACAAATCTTTTACCAACCTAATGCACTGAAGAGTTTCCTCACTGTGTTCTCGTAGTAGTTTCATAGGTTGAGGTCCTAGATTCAAGCCTGTGATCTACTTTAGTGTGATTTTGTATATGGTGAGAGATAGGTGGTTTCATCCTTCTGAATATAGATATCCAGCTTTCCAAGAACCATTTATTGAAGACACTATCCTTTCCCCAATGTATGTTCTTGACACCTTTGTTGAAAATGGGTTCACTGTGGATGTATAGATTTATTTATTTTTGTTCTCTTCCATTGGTCTATGTGACTGTTTTTTATGCCAGTACCAGGCTATTTTGACAAAGCTCTGTAGCTTAATTTGAAGTCATATAATGTGTTTTCTCCAGGTTTTTTATTTTTGCTTAGGATAGCTTAGGCTATTCTGAGTCTTTTGTTGTTTTCTATAAATTTTATGTTTATTTTTTCTATTTCTGTGAAGAATGTCATTGGTATTTTGATAGGTCTTATATTACATCTATAGATTACTTTGGGTAGTTGAACATTTTAACAACATTGATTCTTCCAGTCCATGAACATGAAATATCTTCTTTTTTTTTTTTTTTTT